>NC_141617.1:16174724-16474724 GCF_047967505.1 Dipteris shenzhenensis | reverse complement strand
GGGATCTGCTGTTACTCTTTTGCAGGAGCTCAGAAAACAGAACAGTCCGCGACCAGAGCAGTAAACAGAATAGTCCGCGACCAGAAAACTGTTCGCAACCAGAAGTCGCAGCAGTCCAGAGAACTGTCATGCAGGTGAGCGCAGAAAACTGTCCGCAACCAGAAATCGCAGCAGTCCAGAGAACTGAAGTGCAGAAAACTGTCTGCAACCAGAAGTCGCAGCAGTCCAGAGAACTGTCGCGCAAGAGACGCACGAATCGAATGCATGCGCAGTAGCTTAGAAAGAGCACAGATGGTATAGTTTTGTTGATGTAACCCGTACGAATAGAAGATTCACCACCAGCCGTGGAGATTCGTATCCCAGCAGCCACACCAAAACTTTTAGTCGGAAAAGTTATCGAGATCAGAGGCTAGAGACTAAGTATGGCTATGCTCAAAGGCCATAGAGAAAAGGAGATCACGAGGGCGAAGGGATGTCATAGGGGTGAACAAGGAATTAGAAGTGGAGGGAAGGAAAAGGGAGACTATGACAGGGGAAAGGGAGAGGGGGAAGAGAAGCATGTTCATGATAGGAAGAGGAATGTTGAGATGTAGACATCAAGGGAAGTGAACCATACTTTATTGGAAAGAAGGGATGAGAGGGAAATATCAAAATACTAGCTAGGTGGCTTTACAAGAATGAGCGTGTGTCATCAAGGAATAGCCCCTTCCTTTTATAGCCAAAAGAGGGGGTCTCTCCACATTAATGTATCCTCCCACATGCATGGTGTGTGTGGAAAAGTCTCCCATGTGGGCTAGGTGGGTACGCACTCTCAATTGTGTGCGACAACCCTTTGCCTCAATTTTCCACATAAATGAGGCATAAATCAAGCCCCATATCTCAAGTCTATGATACTCCCTTGGTCTCTTTCCAATTTTATAATATGTTCAAACCTCTAGGAGGACAAGTGGAGGGTTGGCACAAGGAATCTTGCCACCTCATCCTACTTTCCCCATTATTTAACTAGCTCTCTTTGTCCTTCTATACCTCCCCCACATGGGCCTATCCCATATGGAGGGAATAACTCAATATAATAGCCATCTCCACCCATTTTATATTGCTTCTCCCATGGACTTTGAGCCATATCTCACTTAATGCATCCTAGGTGGAGGGGTGGCACATGGAGGAGCCATGCCACCTTGCATTTTATATTATTACTATTATGGATTATGTACAACACACCTTATGGGTCCTCTTACATGGAAGGGTGGCACATGGTCATGCCCTACCACCTCAACCTTGGGCCCTATGCACACCATATTTTATTATACTATTGCCACATATACAAACACACATACATATTAATGCATTTTTCCTTAGACAATTTTATCCATAACAGTGGCCCACCCCCAGCCCAGAGGTAAAACCACATGGTGGGGAGTAATTGCCAGAAAAATGGATCTCTATGATAAGTGTAAAAGTGATATAAAAGCACAATGCCATCAATGGATGCATAATCCAATTTTTGGTACCAATGTTTCTGCACATAAAAAAGTAACCATTGGTACACATAACCTCATAACTCAAGCAAACAGATAGCTTTCTCCAAGCTGATTTTTGGAAGCTCTTCTACTCCAACAACTTCATATTTGGCAACATCTAGAAGCCATAAAGCTCTTGTCACTAAGCGTTAAGAAGGTTCTCTCACATATTGATAGCATCGTAAAGTTGGTATTGCAGATCTTAGCAAAGACGAGTTGCAACGCTAGTGGACACTCTCAACTTGGGTGGCAAGAGCACAAGAGATTAGTAAAACAATTGAGTAAATTTTATTTTATTGAGTGTTCAAGAGAGTTTATTTGTTTTTATTCCCTTTCAAATTCAAGTCGAAAGTCCGTCAACAATGGGATAGTTTGCATCAATTAGAAAAAGAGACTATTGCTTTGTATATTGAGAGATTCTGGCAATCTCTCATTCAACTTCAAACCATAGATAGGATTTCTGAGAAAGAACAAAAGAGGAAATTTTTATCTGGTCTTAGGGCTAAAATAAAAACTGAGATCAACATGTTTAATCCTCATTCCTTGAGTTCTACTATATCACTTGCTATGAATTTTGAAAGAAAGAATGGGATACCCAAGGATGGAGAAAAGAATAAACCTTTTGTTCCTTTTCAAAAGAGGGAGAAGAATTTTAAGTTCGAACCATATTCTCGTTTTATGCCATCGACCACATCTTCAAAGATTGCGACAAATCAAAAGAAGAAAAGAAGACCAATTTGACGAAGGGAACTTGTTTCAACTGTCACAAAGAGGGACATTATGCAAATAATTGTCCAAAAAAGAAGAAGGCACCAATCGCAAAGATTAACGTAATCGATGAAGTTAAGTAAGCGGGTAACTTTTCGGACTCAGGTAACTTAGGTAAGTTTTCTCCTTATGCTTGGTTAAAAATGAAAGGAAAAATAAATGGAAAAGAAATTGTTATTTTACATGATGATGGAAGTACACATGATTTCATTTCTGAACAATTAGTAAAAGCAATGAATCTGAAAGTTTCACCAACACATTATAAGGTTAAAGCTACTTTTATTGAAACTAGATATAATTGTTTGTATGAAGTGAAATATTTAGAACTCACTATTAATCCATACAAAGAAAAGAGAAATTTCTTAGTGGCTCCTCTAAGTGGAAAAGATATAATTTTTGGAATGCCGTGGTGACATCAATTTAATCCTGATGTTGACTATAACACTTACCAAATGTGGATCACACATAATAATTTGTTTAAAGGGACAAATAAAGAATGAAATGAATCCTTTGTTGAATCACACACAAGCTAAAAGGGCTTTTAGGAAAGGTGAAAATTTATTTTTGGTTTTGGTTAATTCGATTACGGCCATGCAAATTAAATTGAATGATAATTTCAAAGATTTTATCTTGCAATTTCTGGATTATTTCTTGAACGAATTACCCCCAGGTTTACCAAAGTCTAGACTTGAATATAGAAAATTTACTTGGAAATTCACCTCCTTGTGGAGCTCCATATCGAGTAAACATCTTAAATCGTAAAGAGATTCAAAGACAAATAGAATAATTGCTAGAAAGGAAGTTGATTAGACCAAGTAGCTCCCCTATGGTACTCCAGTCCTTTTGGTGACAAAGAAAAATGGCACATTTAGAATGTGTGTGGACTATAGAGCACTTAATAAACTCACTGTCAAGAATCGATATCCAATTCCAAGAGTAGATGTACTTCACAAGTTGAGAGGAGATAAAGTTTTTAGCAAGATTGGATCTTAAATCTGGTTGTCATCAAGTTAGAATGACGGAAGAAGATATTTATAAAATGGCTTTTAGAACACAAATGGGTCATTATGAGTTTTTGGTTATGCCATTTGGTTTAACCAATGCTCCACCTACTTTAGTAGAATTATGAACCAAATCTTTCTAAAGCATCAACACTGTGTAGTGGTGTTCTTTGATGACATACTGAATTTGAGCAAGAATATTGAAGATCACAAGGAACATTTGAAATTGACTTTTTCTCTTTTAAAAGAAAATCAATTGTACATCAATCTTGAGAAGAGCCTATTCTTTCAAGATTGCATTGAATATTTGGGTCATATCATTTCAAGTCAAGGTATTCAAGTAGACCCAAAGAAAGTGGAATGTATTGAAACATGGCCAAAGCCTAAAGATATACATGAGCTAAGATCATTTTTAGGCTTATGTAGTTACTATAGGAAATTCGTTATAGGAGCTTTGCTCTCTTAGTAGCAAATCCACTAACCAATCTCCTAACTACAAAGTTCATTTGGGCTTCAAGCCATGATAAATCATTTCAAGATTTAAAAGAACCTTTAGTGAAATCCCCAGTATTTCAATTACTAGACTTCTCACGACCCTTCTTTGTGGTCGTAATAACTTATACAAGTGGAATTGGGATTGGAGCTATGCTTATGCAAGACAATCATCCTATAGCATTTAAAAGTAGAAAGATTAAGCCAATAGAATTGAATTATAGTACCTATGACAAAGAATTAATCGTAGTGTAACATGCCCTAAGAATTCGGAAGCATTATTTAATGGGTTCAGAATTCTTGATCAAGACTGATCAACAAAGCATTAAACATATTTTGATGCAACCATTTATTTCAGACAGACATATCAAATGGGCTTTTTTAATTCAAAGTTTTCAGCCAATGATTCAATGTCAGCCCGGTAAAGAAAATATGGTTGCAGATGCATTAAGTCGAAGACCACAAATCAACAGCATTTCAGTGATTGAAATACAACCATTTGAGGCAATGAAAAATTCTTATCAAGATGAATCTGACTTTTCAGATACATGGACTAAGCTCGAACAAAATAATTGGAGTCCTATATCCAACTACTCATTTAATGATGGATATATCTTTTATGAGAAAAGACTCTGCATCAGCAAACCATTTAGATTACAAGTTATGGAGGAAATGTATCAACCTCCTTATGTGGGATATCGAGGGGTGACTACAACTTATCAAAGTATTGTTAAGGAATTTCATTGGCCTTTGATGAAGAAAGATATTTTTAAGTATGTTACTGAGTGTTTGATTTGTTAAAAGATTAAAAGTTTCAAAGGAAAAACACCAGGACTATTAATGCCTTTGCTTATTCCTTCATAGTCCTGGGAACAAATATCGATGGATTTTATTACTGGATTTCCCTTGACTTTTATCAAAATAACATGATTTGGACCATCGTGGATTGCTTTAGCAAGCAAGCATAATTCTTGCCTTGCAAAAAGACATTGTCTGCACCACAAGCTACACACATGTATTTGAAATATGTTTTTCCACATCATGGATTACCAAAAGTTATAGTATCAGATCGAGATTCCATGTTTTGTGGTGCCTTTTGGAGGACTTTATTTGAAAATCTTGGCACTAAAGTGGATTTTACTTCATCTTTCCATCCTGAGGCAAATGGACAAACAGAAGTAACCAACAATACTATCTTGGATATGCAATGGATATATGTTGATTCTCAAGACAAGAATTGGGATAAGTATTTGCATTTATTGCAATTTGCTTATAACAGCACAATCCATTCTGAGCCCCATTCAAAATAATATGTGGAAAGTTATTACCAATTCCTATCATAAGAATTAGTCAAATATTGAAGCTACTGATGATTTTACAAGAAATTATGATCAAATCATGAGAGAAGTAACTGAAGCCATGAAGAGAGCTCAAGAAAAGTATACTAAACAAGCAAACAAGAAAAGGCAATATATGATGTATAAAGAAGGAGATTTTGTTCTTTTACGAATTGAAAAGAGGCGTTTAAAGAGTGTTGATAAATGCCCTATAGTAAAATTAGCACCAAGGTTTTATGGACCTTTCAAGGTTATTTCCAAGATGAATGATTTGACTTATCATTTGGAATTGCCCGATCATTGGTAGATTCATAATGCCTTTCACATCCATCTCTTGAAATCTTTTAAAGAAGAATTACCAATGCATCCTATTTTTGAAGAACGACCTTCAATTGTGGATGAAGTTGAAGTTCTTGAGCCTGATTGTATTCTAGATGATCAGCAAAGAACAACGTGCAAAGGAAATATTTATAACTCATATTTATTGAAGTTTAAAAGTCATCCAAAAGAAAATGCACAATGGTTTCCTAAGTAGATTTTTCAAGACCACCCTGATATCCTTAACTCATATAAACAAAATCACAATTAAGGTCAGTTGCACCTCAAGCAAGAGGGAATGTTACGAGAAGGGGGATGAGCATTTTCCGAGCAAAATCTTGCGAGCGTCCGAGCGAAGGAAAAAAAAAGCTTCCAACTATGCAAAAATATGACAAAAATGGATCATAAGAAAACATAGTTTCACTTAGAAATATGAAAAGTATTATAGAAATGCCTATTTTATACATGAATATTTATGTGAATCTTTTGGAATGGTGAGAACATAATGGGATGGCTTTTGACCCACATGTAGAGTAGACTTCTCTATGAAAATTCCCTTATGATCCTTCTTACAACTTTTTACTTAATAGGGGGTGACATTGAAAAACCTCTCTCAACCTATCTTCATGAAAGGGTTTCTCCAAAGAAAACTCATTGAAGCAAGCCAGCAAAGTAGTTTCGCCAGCGAAACCCCTTTGAACAAGGTCTTTCAAGGTAGTTTCGCTGGCGAAACTACCTTGGACAGCACTTTTAAAAGTGACATAACTTTCACATCCAATGTCCAAATATAGTCATTCAGCCACTCAAATTGATCGGAAAACCCCATTTGAGCACATCTATGGGGTTATATTTTGGAAAACCTTGCATATATAGTATTAAATATTACATGTATTTTATGAGAGTGATATATAAGCCCAAGTTAATACTTATTTATAGTAATTTAAACTTCGGTAGAAACATGTCCATAAATATCTTGTTATTAATACTATAAAAACACTTGAAAGATATTGACATATGATATAAATGTGTTTAATAAGTAATTATTTATGTATAATATTATTATATTGAGAGTGATTATGAGGGACGTTTCTTAAATGAATTATTTTTCAATACTTTTTTAAGGTAATAACAAGGGTACAAAGGGATGTCTATGAATAAGAAGATTTATGTTATGTAGAAATGAATGAGTGACTAGTCTATATAATTTTATGATAAAGGGATCTAGTTCTAATAAAGATAAAAGTGTAAAAACCATGTTTCCTAAAGAAATACTATTTTTAAAATCTCTTGAAAAACACGCTCGTATAAACCTGCTCATAGGCATTTGCTCGTAAAATTGACGCATCCTTACGAGAAGTATTTCTCAAAACTCTTGTTCAAAATGATGTAAAGTATTTATAGGATCACACTAGACATGGCAGGGGTTCTATTAATACTTGAATGGTTTAGTCAGGGACGCCTAACTAAATATTTGATGTATATCATTTCACTAAGTATGTGAGTCATTAGCTTGATTAATGTGTGGTACATTATTCTACTAATGGTGAATTGGTTTATTGAGTACACGAAATGACATGGACGGATGGGAGTAAACAAGCTTAAAGGAATAAAGGCTAAATGCCATGGTTTTATGCTAGTTCTATTAAATGTATTAAATGGCCAAGTGTCATTACATTTTGATAAGGTAGAGTGCTTAAAATCCTTCCCACTTTTTGGCATGTAATTTTGGATGAGATCGTGAGTAAAGGAGTGATAAAGAGAAAAGTATGGTAAAAGGATGCTCAAGAGATGAATATGTAACTTTGTATCAATGGCTCATGCACTTATTTCAATATTATAAATACTCTTGGTGTGGGATCACAAGCCACACACCTCGAGGGGGGAGATTGTACCCAATGATTGCCTCTTGTCTTTTCATGAGTTTCCATGCATATTCAAATTTTGATGCTATCGTATGTGTTAGAATTGCAATTTACGTTTCACTAAAAGTATTAAATTGCTTACTGATATTTAAGAGAGTAAAGAGTGAAATGTAACTATAGAGGAAAAATCGGGGGCACCAAGGGGGGAATAAATTTCAAGACATATAAGATTTGACGATATATACAAAAATATGTATGTATACATGATTATGCAAATATATAAGTTCATATTATCACATCAAATAAGTAAGTACAAACCAAGCATTAAAGTAGATAAAGGGATAGGGGATTTATAAAAAATGAAAGATAGGTTAGACAACATTTAGAGAAGAAGAGGCAACTAAAAGTTAAATGCTAACTTTATGAGTGAGTGTATTAACTAGTACTCTTATTGCTAATTTTATTACATATAACAAAGGGATTAGGAAAAAAATAGAGGGTAGACAAAGGACTCTGTAAAGAAAGGCCAACCAACTTGAAGGTTGACTAGAACCTTAGTGATAAGGTTTTTTGACCAAATTAAAAACCACATGTAAATTCATGACTCTCTTTGAGATGTAAGGCGTGGCCACGCAAGAAGTGGCTGAGAAAGTTGTGGAGGAAATCTTGAGCGATTGCATGCACTTTGTGAAGAGGAAGGTGGAGAAGGCAACAACAAGTCTTCATGCTAGAAGGCAAAGTTGGTGTGCAGTAGAAGAGACAAGGAAACTTGACAAGAGAGGCAAGGGAAAAAGAGAACTTGATAGTGCGACCAATGAGCTTGAAGGTAGTGCAACAAGAAATGGCAATACATAAGCTAAGAACCACATGGGCTAGTGAAGACTAGCAGAAAGAGAAGGGTGAAGAAGATGGAAGAGTGAGAATCCACGAGAGGAAGTGCAAGATAAGAAGCTACAATCTACCCGGGCTAACTTCCGATGTGAGCTGCATGAGCAAGCAAGACATTGAAAAAATTAGCTTGTAGAAGATAACATGAGCAGGTCACCAAAAATGGACAAGGGCTATGAGGACGAGCATGAGCCATGAGCTACGTAGTGCCATGCTAATTGACCAATAGAAAAGGCTCAAAAGGGAAAGAAGAATAATGATAAAGCGCTTACCAAAATCCTTGCCAAAAGAAGAAAGTTGAAAAAGGAGTGACATAGGGTACCAATCCCCGATGAAACCTAGCCCAACTAGAGTAGAACCAAAGAAAAGGATTGGACAAAGACCAAACAAGATGAAAGAAGCTCAAAGGTAATGTAACTATGAGAGAGCCATCAAGGGAGCTAGGTGACTCAAGGAGAACAAAAAGAGACCACAAGAAGATGAACTTGCCTGACTTGGCTGTAGAGCAACATAGCACCCATTTAAATAGGGATCGGGATCAAAACGTGAGGCAAAACTCTAGACTAAACGAATCCACGATGCAACAAGAACAAACAAGGCATAAAAGAGAGCCATGGATGAAGTCTGAAAGCAAATGCACAAGCTTCATGAACAAGAAGCGTGGCTAGCAATCGAAGCATCTTTATGTAATAATAACGGAAATAAGGCTTGAGAACCAAAAGAGGGATGGCAACCAATGAACCAACAGAGAACGCCTCAAACCTACCAACTCAAACATGCACGAAACCAAAGATGGAGCATGAAAGGCTCAAAGCAACACGGGAGATAAAGGTTGCACGAATGAATCATCAACCCTGAGAGTAGAACTCCAAAAGACCCCAACTTCAATCGCCAAAGTGAGTCTTCAAATGCCAAATCTCTAGTAAACAGCACGACATGAGAACGATCCATTGTTTAGCATGTCAAGAGCAAACCAGTTGACAGGAACCCTTGAGAACACTTTTGAAAAGCACACAACCATAAGCTGGAATTAAGGCAAGGCTTAGATGAGCCAGTAGGGAAGCATACGAGCATTTGAGTTGCTATAGAGTCATAGATGAAGGAACTGCTTTGCAACTTGCCACTAAGAAGCACCACTACCAAAAGCTCATGCCCACAATTCCTGACAATGCAAGGGCTCGTAGATGTATTCACCACCTCCAAAATAGCCTATCCCACATCGAAGCAACAGACTCCATCATAGAAGCACCAAATGGAGACTTTGAGTGCTAGAACTCTAATAAAGAACACCTTCCATGTCTTAGCAAACCGCCAAAGATGAAGACTTCTTAAATGCCAATGGCATGCAAGCAACATAGGATGATGAGCTAGAAGAGTAAATCAGAGAAGGGAAGAAAACACACGTCGCTTGCCAACCCAATAAACTCCTGGAAAAAACTATAAACTCTCTTAATTATTTTAAAACTACCAACTTAGTTTAAAACTAGCTAATCTCATGAAGAAAACAAAGGCAAAGGGATCCCAATCAAAAAGATGGTCATGCCATCCATAAAACATTGAAGAGGAACAGACTACCTTAATTACAACTCAAAGCATTCAGCTATGCAGTATACTTTGTTTATGCTGATGTATAGTTTCCAACCTCGAGCCCCCATGGTTGTTGGTGATGACGAGAAGGAGAAATTGGGTAAAGTAAAAGACTTTCTTCAAGATCTCAATGAGATGTTGAAGATAGCCAAAGATAATATTAGACAGGCTAAGGACCCCGTGCAAACATTATGTTGCCAAGAATTGTTGGTAGGTGACCTTCAAAGAAGGGCAAAAAGATTATTTAACATTTCCTGAGCATTCAACACCCTTAAAGGCTCACGTAGTTCCTCAATTATTGTAGGGGTATTGCGGTCCATTCGTAATGTTTAAAAAATTTGAAAGTGTTGCTTCCAAGTTGGCACTCGAAGCTAGTAGAGTGCATCCACTCTTTCCTGTGTGTAGACTAAAAAGGGTTCTTTTGCTGACGACAATGTTGTCAAGATTGAGATACTTGTAGACCTTATTAAGCCTCCCTCTATACCACATGAATAGGAGAGTATTTTAGATACTCAAGGGAAGATACTATGGTAGCTAGTCTTGCTTGTGCAGCAAGCTTGTGTTCACATGGTAGCACATACATGCTGCACAAGGAATTAGATGTGTATGGCTAGATCACCCGAATCAGTGCATCTTGACCAAGATTGTCCAAGATTAGCCTAGAGTGCCTATGTGGTGGCATGCTTAGTGGTTAGTGGCATGCTCTCACTTCTCCTCTCTTATCGATGTCCTTATAGTGGGTATTCCTCGGGAAAAGTTAAATAAACTTTGGACAAATTTTGTTTTCAAGGACTAAAACTCTCTTTAAGGGGGGTAATTCTGCAACAATTGTAATTCTAGGAATTATAGGTGAAAGCAGATATCAATAACGCATATGGTAGTGTGTTCATTAGTCAAGGGTCCATGGGAGTCAACATGGTATTTAGGCTTGCTTGTACAACCTTGAGGTAACATGATTGCACACACGTGGTGCACAAGGGATTAGCTATGTATATCCAAATTTCCAAATTAGCATGTTCTAGCCAAGAATAACCTGGAAGCCTATATGGTGGCGTGGCTAGGTTGTTAGTGGTATGCTCTCAATTCTTGCTTTTCATTACCATGGTATGGTCTCAATTCTTGCTGTACATTACCAAGGTGTGGGGCTTACCAAACCTGGTTAGGGTTGTTTCTTTAGTTAATAAGTGAAGTTACACTTAATTGAAGAGTGATTTCTTGGAATCATTGAAGATTAAGCCGATTCACATTATTCCCCGGTGTGGCATGTAAGAAAAAGGAGGGATCCCTCAGCCTTGGCCTCTACTTTAGAGCAAGTTACTAATGTTGGCCCTAATCATGAGACAAGCATGTCCACAAAGAGTAGTATGTCTGAACTCATTTCTCTAGACACATCATTGTGATGAGTGTAATGAAAAGGTTTGGTGAAGATTTTTTCCATCAAATACGGTTACTTGCTCTATAAAGGTAGAGTATATATACTGGCATATTTATACATGTGGCACCAAATTCTTAATGATAGTCCAAGCACGGGTCATCTTGGAATAGAAAAGACCTATGTGCTAACCTAAAAAGTAGTTTTATTATTTTGGGTTGCATAAGGACTTCCAAGCTTAACTATAATTGTGTCCTTGCTAACTGAGGCTCTAGTTGCATAAGGACTTCCAAGCCTAACTTGTTTGGTCATCTTGTCACCCTACAATAGCCCTCATGCCTTGAATGAGTGATAAGTGGACTCTTGTTGGTGGATCTTTGTGTCCTATAAGTTTGAGCTATGCACACTCGTACAAATTTGCAAACTACTAAGAGCCTGATTCCTACTCCTTGCTGACATGATCTATGGAAGCTAGGTCCAATCAATGCTTTCCCATGCCCCTCTTGGTCATAGAGTAGGCATCTCTAAGAAAGGCACTCCACCTTGCTTGTCCTCGATAAACTCTAGGTTGTTGAAGTCACCTCTAAAAATCATGAGTCCAAATCAAGGAGGCACTCAATCATTTACCTCCAAAATAGTGGGCACTATTGTCTACAAGCTGGGGCATATACATTCAAGATGTTGATCTTGGAGTTTCCCATCTGTAACCCATCAAAATTGTCCTACAATAAGCTCCACCTGAGCATATATATATATATATATATGTAGCCATGTCTTGTGAAACAAAAATGCAAACAGCACCGCTCCTGGCTACTGTGGGGAACCACACCTTAGATCCTATCCTTGGGAGGAGACATCTGAGGTTTTCTACTACTAAACATCTATGCTCCTATATCATTAGAAAGTCTACTCATATATCATTAGAAAGTCTATTCGTCCTACCATATCCCTTTGTAGCTCTTGGTGAAGTATCAAATATTGTGGCTATTGCCACGCACGATCATGGAACCCATGCATGTTCCAACTCGTGGGAGGACTGAGAGAGCTTGGCTCACCTATGAGTGGGAGCCTACATTTGTGGGGGTTAAAGGTCACTGTGCCTTTACCCCGGTTATGTACAATACTCAAACACATATATAAATGAATGAAAAAGAAGATTAGGGTGGTTCTGTACCCACCAAAACTTGTGTGCCTCTCTGTCTCTCTCTCTCTCTCTCATGAGGCATTGCGAGGCAGTTAAGTGCATCATGAGGTACATGAAGGGTACCAAGGAGATGTGCATCTGCTTTGGTAAAGGAGACATGCGTGTACTTGGGTACATAGATTCAGACTATGCAGGGCATGTGGATAGTAGGAGATCCACTTCTGGTTATGTGTTCACCTTTGCAGGTGGTGCAGTGTCGTGGATGTCTCATGCACAGAAGTGCGTTGCTTTGTCTACCACACAAGCTGAGTATGTTGCAGCCACAGAGGGTTGCAAGGAGGCTATATGGCTTGATCGGCTAGTGGGAGATTTGGGGATTCATACAGGTGTACCGACATTGCATAGTGATTCCATGAGTGCTATTCAACTAGCACGGAATCTGGTCTTTCATGCAAAGACCAAACACATTGAGGTCAGGTACCATTTCATCAAGGAGGTACTTGAGGACAAGCGCATAGAGCTTGTCAAGGTTCATACAGATGATAACCCTGCAGATATGCTGACGAAGAGTCTACCTAGTCAGCGGTTTGAGTATTGTCATGTATTGATGGGCATTGGATAGTATGCTCATTAGTTGTTCTCCCTTAAAGGCACATTGTCCTTTAAGTGGGAGGTTGTGGGGGTTAAAGGTCACTGTGCCTTTACCCCGGTTATGTACAATACTCAAACACATATATAAATGAATGAAAAAGAAGATTAGGGTGGTTCTGCACCCACCAAAACTTGTGTGGCTCTCTGTCTCTCTCTCTCTCTCTCTCCTTCTTCCGTTCTTGCTTCCGTTGAGAGCACTCTCAACATTATGTCTTTGACAGGGGCTTGGACAGAGAGTAGCATATATCTATGCAGCGGTGTACTAGAGGCATAACAAACTCTACACCTACCTTGAAGGCCTAATGTATCATGAAGGAAACCTCGATCCCAAGCTTGGTAGTGCACTGTTAAAGTGTCCAATGCATAGCCTATGTGAATTGCTCCTTTAGTCTCAAATTGATGACCCCTATTGCTATGCATGTGCCTGGCCTCTCCATAGGGAATCTGAGCTAAAAAGCATTAGAGGGTCCATGGGTGATAGATCTATCCCCTCGGATACCATCCACTCCTCCACTATAAGAAATACCTATGAGTTCATCATATAATCAAACAAAGAGGGGGTCCACTTCTCCTTTTCACTTCCCTCCTCTCCCCATCCCTTTCTAGTAGTTTTGGCCATGCTCCCTACTTGAGTTCTTCTCCATTAAAAGTCTCAAGGATGATATCCTCTGAAGATTCTCTAGGCACTCAACTATCAACCTACCGACAAGGAGCAATGTCATATATTACCATTGACATTGCTGGCTAAGGCGTAGACTCAAGCACCATGCTGAAAGCCCTCCTAATGGATGAATGATAGGCCAATATTCCCTTGGAATCCTTCAAGAGCAAAGTGTCACTGAGAAGTGAGGGACGTGGTGAGTTGAATCCATGTCATCTATTGTGAACCTATGGTAACAAGAGATGAAGTACACAAGGTGCAGGCTAAGGAAAAAGGGGCTTTACTCCACAAGGGCTATGATGGCATTGGGGGACTCAACTGGAGGAGGCAGGTGCCTCTGCCATAGATGGTAACCTCTTGGATGTGATCACGCTCTAATTCTAGGCTCACCTAAATCCAATCATGAATCTAACTCCTCATGGGAGTGAGACACACACATGCCTACTATTGCTTTGTCTTGGAGTGACTAAGCTACTTGCTTCACCTGTTGTTGGTTTGTTGTAGAAAGGAGAACCTTAATGGCTTGGGGATTCAAGTGTGTTACCATGAGAGCCCCTCTAGCTAAACCAAAGGTCACCACCAAGTTTCTTTTTTTTTGAGTCAAAGCAATAAGCTCACCACAACTAAAAAGAAGGGGGGATTGGAAAAAAAATAGAAAAGGAAAGGCTAGCCATTGGGTTGGGCAAAATGCTGCTCTAAACACTAGAATGACCAAGGAAATGAAGCTAGAACAAGAGCCATAGGAAGCTTAAAACTATGAGCTACAAAGAGCTTGCAACCACTTCACTAAGGGGCTTGAGAATACATGACCAAACTCAACAAAGAAGGTGACCAAAAGCGAGTTGTGGTTGCACAAAGGAAAGTCCTTGAGCGGCTCTCTTGAATAGGATTCTTGCTCTCTTTTGGGAAGACACTAGCATGATCATGGAGTAGCCAGACTTGGAAAATATATGGATTCCACAAGTTACAGTAATCGTACTAAACAACACAATTTCTTTCCCAAAAAGAAATGTTGTGGGCAAACTCAAAAGTTTTATCGAAGGAGTACCCTCACACCTAACCCCCACCCAAGGTTTTGCATTTGAAACATTCTCACCCCTCACCACCACTTACCCCCCCCCCCCCATTTCCCTATTCAACCCTCACTCTCTCCCATCACCCATCCCCATCCCATTCACTTGTCTTCCCCCTCCTCTTCTCTCCTGTTGGTCCCCCCCTCCCCCCCCCCCCCCCTCTCTCTCTCTCTCTCTCTCTCTCTCTCTCTCTCGCTCTCTCTCTCTCTCTCTCTCTCTCTCTCTCTCTCTCTCTCTCTCTCTCTCTCTCTCTCTCTCTCTCTCTCTCTCTCTCTCTCTCTCCCCCCCCTCTCTCTCTCTCTCTCTCTCTCTCTCTCTCTCTCTCTCTCTCATTAAATAATTGGTCTACACACATGCATGCATGTGCGTGTGTGCGCTCACACACACACACACAAAACATGTATGTATGTATGTATGTATGTATATACATACATACGTTTTTTCCCCCCAAAGAAAAGGAACTTCTATTGATGCTTGAAATAAAACCACCATACAAATCAACAAAAACTAGAAAAGGTGCTGATCGTGGGAAAGAGAAAAGACATTGATTACTACCTGAACATGGCCAACCTATTTCCTGAGATGCTAGCAATATGTGTGTGTGTGTGTGTGTGTGTGTACATATATAAAGACGCTAGTGCTTTTGGAGAAGAAATCTATCCTCGTGACTCTTGTGAACTGAACTGCACCTCAAGAGGGGATTCTTGTGTTTTCTTAGATCTTAGAATTTCTCAATCTTCCATAAGATTAGAGGTTGATATATATGATAAACGTGAACAACTTGAATATAGTGGTTTACACATTACAAAAATGCCTCACATTGACTCAAACATTTCTGATTTGGCAAAATATGGAGTCATTTCTTCCCAATTCTATAGATTTTCCTGCCTTTGTACAACTAAGGAGTCTTTTATCACTCAATGTAGTAATTTGATCACTTTACTATTACACAAGAGGTATAATCCAAGGAAAATAATGAAAAAAGTACGCACAATCTTAGATATGAAGTCTTGTATCTATGGTGTATCGGCCTTAGGTATGTTTAGAATGATTGAACATAAGCTGAAAACAAAAAGCGGGGAGTTGAAAGCCCGTTTTTCTTTTAGATTCAAAAGAGAGTTTGTTTGAGTATGCTTGTGCTTTCTAAGTTAGAAATGTATTTTTGACTCTTTGTAGGAAACAATACATAAGTGTAAAGGACTATTTAGCTTTTTATGTTTTAAATAAGAGCAACAGTGTGAGAGAGAGAGAGAGAGAGAGAGAGAGAGAGAGAGAGAGAGAGAGAGCAATATTGTAGATTTTTGGAAGATTTTGTTTCTTGACTTTTGCTTAGTCACCTACTTCCTTTCTTCTTTATTTCTTGTTTTCTTTCTCTTCTGTTTATTTGACATATTTTAGTAAGCCCTGGGTTTGCCCAAGAGACTCCACGGGTCTTTAGAAACCTAGTATAGCTGCTTATGCTTGGGCACTGATGATGACATAAGTGTTGCTTTGCTTGCTAAGTATGTCTTCCTTTTGTTTTTCTTCAAAGTTTTTGTTTACCTCTTTTTTCTTCTCTTTCATATTCTCTTTTATTTTTTTCTGTGTAGATTTTTTATCTTTAGAACAACAAAAAATCTAAATTTGAATGATTGGACTTATTCTAGTCTTACAAAGGTATATATATAAGTTAAAATATGGTTCTTATAATTTTCATGGTTGGGATGGTGGTAGGTATGCAGACTCCCCTCTTTAATAAAAGGGATGCTTGTGACGACTTATCAAAGCAAAACTTGTATGTACAATCATGCATTCTATAAGTCTTTTACAAATTGTGCTTCTCTCAATTTTTTGTAATGTCTCATAGCAGTTTTTCTTTTGTTTCTATTACCGAAATTGTTTTCATTTCACTATGAAATGGGGTTTTGTCGAGTCTTCACACACACAGTAATGTTTCTTGTGCAACTTTGGACGGTTGTAGTTGAGATTGCTCTCAATGGAAGTGGAACGAAAGAGGGAGAGAGAGAGAAATAGAGAGCCACACAAGTTTTGGTGGGTGTAGAACCACCCTAATCTTCTTTTTCATTCATTTATATATGTGTTTGAGTATTGTACATAACCGGGGTAAAGGCACAGTGACCTTTAACCCCCACAACCTCCCACTTAAAGGACAATGTGCCTTTAAGGGAGAACAACCAGTGAGCATACTATCCAATGCCCATCAATACATGACAATACTCAAACCGCTGACTAGGTAGACTCTTCGTCAGCATATCTGCAGGTTTATCATCTGTATGAACCTTGACAAGCTCTATGCGCTTGTCCTCAAGTACCTCCCTAATGAAATGGTACCTAACCTAAATGTGTTTGGTCTTTGCATGAAAGACCGGATTTCGTGCTAGCTGAATAGCACTCATGGATTCACTATGCAATGTCGGTACACCTGTATGAATCCCCAAATCTCCCACTAGTCGATCAAGCCATATAGCCTCCTTGCAACCCTCTATGGCTGCAACATGCTCAGCCTCTGTGGTAGACAAAGCAATGCACTTCTGTGCACGAGACATCCACGACACTGCACCACTTGCAAAGTGAACACGTAACCAGAAGTGGATCTCCTACTATCCACATGCCCTGCATAGTTTGAATCTATGTACCCAAGTACATGCATGACTCCTCTACCAAAGCAGATGCACATCTCCTTGGTACCCTTCATGTACCTCATGATGCACTTAACTGCCTCCCAATGCGTCTTTCCTGGATTAGCCATATACCGGCTAACAACTCCCACTGTAAATGCAATGTCTGGTCTAGTAGCTATCATAGCATACATAAGACTCCCAACCGCTGATGCATAAGGAACCTTGACCATCATGGCCCTCTCCTCATCTGATTTGGGACTATCTGTATGACTCAGTTTCACATATGGAGGCAATGGAGTACTCACTATTTTCCCCCCCTCCATATTGAAATGTTGCAATACTTTTGTAACATACTCCTTCTGTGAAAGCCAAAGGAGTTTCCTACTCCGATCATGCGTGATGCGCATACCAAGAATATGACCTGCAAGTCCCAAATCCTTCGTATTAAAGGCCTCATGCAACTTGGCCTTTAATGCATCAAGCTCATAAGTATTCTTGCTAGCCAATAGTATATCATCCACATATAGTGCCAGGATTATCATGCTATCATCCTTAGCCCTTTTAGTGTAGAGGCAGTGATCAATTTCACTCCTTCTAAAACCCTGGGACCGAATGAAAGCCTCAAACTTCTGATACCATTCTCTAGGCGCTTGCTTAAGATCATAGAGACTCTTCTTCAACTTGCAACCTAAATGCTCTTTGCCCTTTTCTTCAAAGCCTTCCGGCTACACCATGTAAATTTCCTCATGCAAATCCCCATGCAAGAAAGCTATCTTGACACCCATCTGCATAAGCTCCATATCCTCTGCTGCCACTAGTCCAAGCATGCATCTAAGTGTGGTCATATTCACAACCGGACAGAATATCTCATCAAAGTTCACACCCTTCTCTTGATTAAACCCTTTAGTGACCAAACGGGCCTTGTACCTAGGCACATCGTCACCTGTGACCTTCATCTTGTAGACCCATTTACATGGCAATGCTTTCGTTCCATGTGGCAAAGAAACCAAGTCCCAAGTCTTATTCTTCATAAGTGAACTCATCTCTAATTGCATAACGTACTCCCACTTGCATTGATCCTCGTGCATCATAGCCTCTCTATAGCAAGAAGGCTCCCTGCAATCAGTAAGCATCACATAGTCTACCTCTGGAACAAACCTATCAGGTGGTCTAGACACTCTAGATGATCTTCTCAAGGGTATTTCAGCTTGCTGTCCCACCTGCATATCAGCCACATTTGGCTCATCATTTCCACTAATAAATGATCCATCATCTACCCTTGATTGTATACTTGTGGGAGTACTTGGTGGTACCATTTATTGCACATTTGGTGCATGGATAGCTTGCTGTCTATCAACATATGTAGGTGGATTCACATCCTGGAAAGTGATTCTCCTCATTTCCACATCCCTCATGGGTGCCTTATGCATCTTCTTCTCATTGAACACTACATCATGGCTGCATATGATCTTCTTTGCTTCTGGATCCTAGAGACGATAGCTCATCTCTCCACTTTCACCATAACCCAGAAAGATGCATTTCCTAGACTTAGGATCTAGCTTCTTTCGAAGCTCTTTTGGCACATGTGCATATGCCTCACACCCAAATATATGCAAATGAGAGTAAGAGGGCTTCTTGCCACTCCATGCCTCTTCAGGAATACCACCATCCAAGCTCTTACTAGGTGATCTATTGACCACATGCACTGCAGTCATCATTGCCTCAGCCCAAAAACCACCAAAAAGACTTGCATTGGAAAGCATGCATTGCAACCTTTCTTGAATGGTAGGGTTCATCTTTTTTGCAATTGGATTTTGCTCTGGAGTACGAGGGGATGTGAGCTCCCTCTTAACCCCACGTGTATCACAGAAATGCTGAAAGTCATGAGAGAAATACTCTCCACCATTGTCAGTCCATAGGCATTTAAGCGTTCTACCTAATTGATTCTCAACCAAGGCCAGCCATTTCTGAAATACCGAGAACACATCAGTCTTTTGAGCTATAGCATAAGCCCACACTTTCCTAGTTGCATCATCAATGAATGTCACATAGTAATCAGCCCCGCCTAATGACCGTGTAGGCATGGGACCACATACGTCTGAATGCACCAAATCAAGCTTTTCAAACTCTTTCTTTCCCCTTCTTTTATGGGCTGATTTAGTATGCTTCCCATAGAGACAGTACTCACAAAATTCAAAATCAGAGAAACTCAAATGCGGTACATAACCCAAATGGCATAAGAGTTTCATTCCATTCTGGCTCATGTGCCCCAACCTACAATGCCACAAAGAAGTACTTGGCTACTCGGTTATTGCAACAACATGATCAAACACCCCGATACATGTAAGGGATACAAAGTCCCACACTTGGCACCCCTGGCCAAAAGCATAGAGCTCTTCTAAATTTTCCAACTTTGAAAGCCAAAAGTGGTGTGAAAACCAACATCATCTAGTTGACCCACTGGAATAAGACTCTTGGTCAACTTAGGCACATGTCTCACATGTTTCAAAACAAATGCAGACCCATTTGCAAAAGAAAACTTTATGTCACCTACTCCCACTGCGTCACATGCATAGTCATTTCCAAGATGTGCACAACCTGTCTTTCCACTGTCATAAGTGGAGAACCATTCCCTATGGGGAGTAACATGGAATGAAGCACCGGAATCCAAAATCCAATTCTGGGAATATGCATCATCCGAAGTGATAAGCAACTCTGCAGATAAACTAGACATGAAGAGAATGTCATTGTCACTATCATGTGTGACTGCATTGATCTCCTCGACCTTCACTTTTCCTTTGTCCTCCCTTGGACTCTCTTCCTTTTGATTTGCACCCCAATTTGCATTCTTTTTCTTATACTTTTGCTCTCTTTTCAGCTTGTAGCAATCCTTTTTCATATGGCCCTTCTTGCCATAGTGGTAACACTCAATGTTCCATGCCCTGGATTTGCTATGAGACTTCCCTCTTTCTTGGGACTTTCCCCTGAACTGTGATCTATCCCTTTGCACATTTAAGGCTGCATCCTACTTGGTTATGTCCATAGACTTCCGTCTAACCTCCTCAGCCAACAAGCTACCCACAACATCATCAAATTTCAATACTCCACCAGGTGTAGAGTTACTGACAGCTGTACGGAAGGTATCCCATGAGGATGGCAATGAACATAAGAGAAATATTGCCTCAGTCTCCGCATCAAAATTCATCTTCTAAGCCTGAAGCTGGCTGAAAATAATATTGAATTCATTCAAGTGAGAAGCAATGGAGACCCCTTCCTTCATCTGTAGCTCAAATAACCTCTTCATGAGGTAAACTTTATTAGAGACAATTTGCATCTCATAAGTGGCACACAATTTCTTCCACAAATCTTCTGTAGTCTGCTCATTTACTACTGTGAAATAAACTGACTCTGCAAGATGAATTCTAATAGTAGACTTTGCTAATGCATCCAACTCATTCCAATCATCCTCAGACATATTTGCAGGCTTAGCTTCATCAATCCTTGCCAAGGGTTTAATCTGCTTCTTTTGAATAAGCACATCCTTATCTGTTCTTTCCACAAAAAAAAGTTTGTCCCATCAAACTTTTTAATGGTGAAAAATTCCTTTTCAGACATGGAAGAGGATGCCATGATGCAAATAAAGCAAAATCCCAAATGCTAGTGCCTGCAAGAGAGAATCACACTAAATACTAGGTGCACCCAAATGTGTATGCCACCATAGAGTGAAATATAAGCATTTGACTCATGTGCATATACTATGCATCCGTATGAGAAAATCTGGCCTAAAAGAAAATGCCAACTGCAATGGCAATCCAAAATGCCAATAAGTGCCAAATGGCTCAAGCATAAACACTGTCCATGGGCATATGCATCAATAATATCTCATCCAAGAGAGCATAACACTATCAGTGCATCACCTACAATGTGTCAAAGCTATCCCTCAGCATAAAATAGCATCCATGTGCAAAGCGTCCATAAAAAATAGCATCCCACAAGGCAATTTGGGCCTATCAGCGCATCCAATAAGGATCTCAATGCATCCAAATCGCCTATAAATCATCCACTACAACCCAATGCACACCACAAATGAGCGCACATGGCTCAAACTGCAACCAGAGTGATCTGCATAAAGTATGCTCAAGAAATCATGGTCCCACGGCATTTATCACTACTGAAAATAAAACCTGAGATGCCTCAAAACATGGGCGCCATTGCATAATTGGACTCAGCAAGAAAATCTGCAAAGATCTCTCTTCTACCGGAACTCCAAAATCCCAACCGATGAGAGAAATGGGAGTCAACACTTATCCATTGCCATGTGGCATAAATCTAAGGTTTCAAAACCTTAGAATGAAAAAATGCATAACAGAGAGACGAAATCCAATACACAGAGATCTATAACTCTGAAAATACTCCACCGAATCATGCAAGAACTGACAAGTAGGGGTTTTTGGGCATCTGGAACACAATGAGGCAGACGGTTTTGGAAACCGTAGTCTCAATCATTGGGTCCAACACACAGACTGAAAAACGTTTTTGGAAATAGAACTGTTTGTAAACTCCACCAGAGTGCGAATGATGAGCAACATAGAAGTTTTAGGACCTCCTAAGTCCACCAAAACTGACAAATCTATAAATGGTTGCTCCAAACTTGAGTTCCAACACCCGAGCAGAAAAACGTAGGAATTGACACAGTGAGTCAAAAATCCAATGAAATGATCCCAGATTCAAGAATGAAGGTGTTTCCAAGCTCCTAAAGTGAAGTGGACACCAAAAGCAAGCAATAGTTGCCTCTACAAGTCAATACAAAGTCTCTTTTATCGAATGGAATAGGGAAAAGCTTAAAAAATGACTTTTTCTTTGAAAACACTTAACAGGCTCTCAAAACCACTTCACAAAACCAAAGTGACTTTTCCAAAGGATCCTCAAAGGTCTCTTCACACTTAGATGCAAGTAAAGTCACCCACAAAGCTTCCCACAGAGCTTCTCCTTCCTCCCACAGAGCTGCTGAGCTTCCAGACATTCACGCACGCTTAGCTAGATCACCTGGGCTCTGATACCAGTTGAGAGTGCTCTCAACGGAAGCAGAATGGAAGAGAGGGAGAGAGAGAAACAGAGAGCCACACAAGTTTTGGTGGGTGCAGAACCACCCTAATCTTCTTTTTCATTCATTTATATATGTGTTTGAGTATTGTACATAACCGGGGTAAAGGCACAGTGACCTTTAACCCCCATAGTAGTAGATAGTACATTTAAGTCATTATGGCTCTTTGCCTCTTGACTCACTTCATCGCTCACTAGAGCAACACTTCCTCTCTCAGTAACCATTTAAGTTTCACATCTTCAATTACTCTTGTATCCCAAACACTTCTCAAAATATACCACTTCCCCCCTTTTTCCTTCCTTTCCCTACCCTGGCATTACTATCATCTAAAGCTTCACTTTGTGATGTTTGCTTTTACTTTTGAAATCCTCACTTAAACCTCTCTCTTACCCCTCGCTTCTCTCTCTCTCAATCCTTAAATTGGACTTATAGATACTTTTGTATTTTTTAGGTAGACAGTAGGTCATCACACTAGGTGATGACCTACTATCTCACCTAGTGTCATGTACCCTACTGGGGCAAAGGTGGGGTACACACACACAATCCTTTTCTTCCCTTTTTCCATGCAACTTACATTCTTTCCCTTGTTACCCATTTGGTAAAACTTTTTTAGCTACCTCTCCCCTCTCTCTCATTCTTCAAATAAAGCTTCCTCCCACACTCTCTATCCTTCCCCTCTCTTTCTTCTAATTTCCCTCCCATCCTTTCTCAACTTCCCCACCCCCTTTTTTTCCTAATCTAAAACCTGTTTTCAAATAAAAATATTATCCAAATATTTTCCTATTTTTCTAAAATTTTCTAAAATCTTCCTAAAATTTTCCTATTTTTTCTAAAAGTTTTTAAAATTTCCCTATTTTTTTCTCTCCCTATTTTGTCTAATTTCCTTTTTTTAATATTTCTCTATGTTTCCTCTCCCTAATCTCTCTCTCTCTCTCTCTCTCTCTCTCAAAACTTCCCCTTAGTTCTTCCAATTTCTCTATTTTCTTCTCTCAATAATCACTTTTCTCTCTTTTTCCTAAATTCCCTAAGTTCAACTCTCTCAAACTGCTCCTCTCCCTATTTTTCCTCTATCCCTATTTTTTCATAAGTTTTACTTTTCCTCTTTTTTACTTGTTGTTTTCCTAATTTCTTTTATTTTATCCTAATTTCCTAATTTTCCCTAATTGTTCCCTATTTCTCCCTTTTTTTCTTTAATTTCTTCTAGATTTTTGGGTCACATATATATATAAGGATGACAAATTTTCACCACGATTACAATAATAGAAAAGAAAGAGAAAGACCATGGGGGATGAAGCTACATTTTGACCTTTATTAGCATAAATAATATACCATTTGGGCTTATATGGAGACATTGGCTCTGGGCTAAACCATTTGGACTTTTATTAATACATGGACTAGCCTATCGGATATATAATAGAGCCACAGTGGAGAGGGATAACTACATGGGATGTTACTCTAACCAGATTGGGACCATGCATGAGAAATGGAAAGCATGAGCTTGGACCACTTCCATGAATTAATGGAATGAATGCATGGTTAAGGGTATGCATGCCCCCATTAAAGCTAGAGGGGTACATGAGGACCTTGAGACCTTCCCACTAGGAGAAGAAGGCTCTAGCATGAATTTTGAGCAAAGGAAGGCATTAGTAGCATGCTGAAATGCGAGTATATAGAAGGAGATCACGACAAGATCGATGATCGCACATAGCTCAAGGGATTGATAGGCTACATGACATTTGAAGTGAACTAAGCAAGGAAACGGATGGATGATGTGCATGTCATTGGGCTTTCCACCCTACATACCACTTGACTATTAGTGTTCTTTGTGATGGCAATGCTGCCCCTCAGAGTGGGGTATCTTTGCAAGGAATGGAGCTATGGCTCGGTGAGTAGAATGACACACTTCTGGACCTCGTCTAATTTTTGTTCATTGCGGGATGTGTTGTGATTGTAGTAGCCAGAAATACTTTGTTGGCATCGACCTACAACATTCGTTAGAGAGAGATATGAAAGACTATGTAGATATGTGCTTTTGTTGCTTTGAATGTTTTTTATCCCAAAGGGAAATCCATGCCATCACGAGTCAGATTGGAGTCTTCTTGAGAATGGATTGTGTTCTCTATAGCATGAAATCAAACATATGGCTAGCTAGACATATCAACTGGCATGTTGACGAGTTGGAGCACTTGACATCCGTGGCCCACAACCCCCCCTAGTATATAGGGGACTCTAGCCAAAAAGTGCGAGTTTAGTCACTCTATTCCTGATTGTACATACATGAATTTTGAGCAAAGGAAGGCATTAGCAGCGTGTTGAAATGAGAGTATATAGAAGGAGATCACGACAAGATGGATGATCGCACATAGCTCAAGGGATTGATAGGCTACATGACATTTGAAGTGAGCTAAGCAAGGAAACGGATGGATGATGTGCATGTCATTGGGCTTTCCACCCTACATACCACTTGACTATTAGTGTTCTTTGTGATGGCAATGCTACCCCTCAGAGTGGGGGATCTCTGCAAGGAATGGAGCTATGACTCGGTGAGTAGAATGACACACTTCTGGACCTCGTCTAATTTTTGTTCATTGCGGGATGTGTTGTGATTGTAGTAGCCAGAAATACTTTGTTGGCATCGACCTACAACATTCGTTCCCCATTCGTTAGAGAGAGATATGAAAGACTATGTAGATATCTGCTTTTGTTGCTTTGGATGTTTTTTATCCCAAAGGGAAATCCATGCCATCACGAGTCAGATTGGAGTCTTCTTGAGAATGGACTATGTCCTCTATAGCATGAAATCAAACATATGGCTAGCTAGACATATCAACTGGCATGTCGACGAGTTGGAGCACTTGACATCCATGGCCCACAACCCCTCCTAAGTATATAGGGGACTCTAGCCAAAAAGTGCGGGTTCAGTCACTCTTTTCCTGATTCTACATACACTAGCATCGACTCTCATTACTCATACTTAACTAAGTGTGTAATTGCTCGAACACTGCCCATCAAAAGTGGCTAGTAAACTTTGGATCCCTATCGCTTACAATATCAGTAGAGGTAAGTCATATAAGCGATAGGAATTATCAATGAAGAGGGGCACCTTTGATGTCTTTACTGTATTCTTCATTAGAATAAACAAACATATTTTAGGCAATCGGTCCACGATTACATATAATGAATCATGGCCTCTTTTTGTTATGGGTAATCCCACTTTAAATCCCATGGAGATACTTTCCCACTTTCCATCAAGAGCCTTCTATGGACTCAATAAGATGTTCATCCTTATTGGTCTAACAACTTATGAAACTTCATAACATAATCTTGGGCATCCTTATCCAAAGAAATCGATGCCGTATGTCTAATTTTGCTAGTATACATACTCTAACTTTGTAGAACAAGTAATCATCTCCGATGAAAAATTTCTTATGCCAAACCTTTTCATCGCTCATCACAGTAGTGTCGAGACACAAGTTGAAATCTATTGCTTTCTGCTTGTGTCATGTTCAGGGCCAACATCAGTAATTTGCTCTAAAGTAGAGGCCAAGGGTGAGGGATCCATCCTTTTTACTACATCCCACACCTTGGAATAATATGGACTCTTTAACTTAAGTAAAACTCAACTCATGAAGCAAATGAAACAAACCCTAACCAGTTCTAGTAAGCCCCAAGCCCTGGTACTATACAATTTCAAATGAGATTCCAATCAATCCACGGGATGCACCTGCAAACAAACCATAAGAGTTGGATCTAGCAGCTCATCTCCTAGCTATAGGCTCAACGTTGAGCCAACCCCGAGCTAGAGGTCAAGACCACCACAAAGAGCAAGCTAGGCTTGAAGTCCAAACATGTGTTCCATACCACATGCCCTTTCCTCTAGTGACTCAATGCATTAGTAACCACATTGTATTGACCTTTGCGATACCTGAGTTCAAAGTCAAACATCTAGAGCATCTCAGCCTAGCAAGCTTGATGATCCTTTAACTCTTTTTGAGATAACCATTTGATACTCTCTTGATCAAAGATGAGCACTATACAAATAATGGCACCACTTTTTTAACTCATGAACAATTTCTTACAGCACCCTCTCATCTCATATTCCTTATTTTGGAGCTTAAGGTGGCAATCAAAGGTTGTGTCATGTGGCGATCAAGGGGCTCCTCTTGAGTTTGACAACGGGGTGATCAGTTTGTGCATGGATAGTTCGTTTTGACGGTTTTGATCCCTTCACATTTTAATTTGGTCTCTCTCTCTCTACATGCTTACGCCCTTTC
This sequence comes from Dipteris shenzhenensis, assembly GCF_047967505.1. NCBI lineage: Eukaryota > Viridiplantae > Streptophyta > Polypodiopsida > Gleicheniales > Dipteridaceae > Dipteris > Dipteris shenzhenensis. The sequence continues at coordinate 16,448,051 of NC_141617.1, read as the reverse complement.
TTCCTTTATAGTTCCCTTTCGTCCCATCGCCTCCCCGCACATCCATGTAAGAAATTGAAGGATCTCTCACAAATCATTCTTGATGTCCTCTCGCGTGTGCTTCCACAATGTTCTTTATCACCAACTCTATCTACCTTGCTAGCTTTGCTTGCCAGTGTTCCAATGATGGGGGATGCTTTGCGCAATTAGAAGAGGCACACCATTTTCTTTCTTGCAGGCTTCCTATAGGTTCATCTGCCATTTTACTTCTTAGGGATTTGGTGCTTTCGAGGATGCTTTCCTCTTGCAATTCCTCTCACAAACTACAACAAACTAGTAAGATTCTTCTCAATTATTTTTGCAGAATTTTCTGGGTGCGATGTGTGTGTGTGTGTGTGTGTGAGAGAGAGAGAGAGAGAGAGAGAGAGAGAGAGAGAGAGAGGGAGGGAGGGAGGGAGGGAGGGAGGGAGGGAGGGAGGGAGGGAGAGAGAGAGAGAGAGAGAGAGAGAGAGAGAGAGAGAGAGAGAGAGAGAGAGATACGCTATGGATGATCTTTTTGGTCTGCAACTTCTTGCATAACACCCTATGATGGCTGCGTGCAGCATCAATGATTTCGATTGTCTGCAGCTTTCCTTTGTTTCTTAAAATCGAGGACTCGTCTCTTCAATACTTTCTCAACCAAAGAAAGCATCTTTCAAAGCCTTTAGCCTTCGGTGTCATCCCAAGCTCTGTCTTTGTTTTCACCCTCCGACACCTCATGGATTCTATCGCCCCCATTCTTGCAACACATTCATAGAAAATCCTACTCTCGTGAGAGAGAGAGAGAGAGAGAGAGAGAGAGAGAGAGAGAGAGAGAGAGAGAGAGAGAGAGAGAGAGAGAGAGAGAGAGAGAGGGAGAGAGAAACTAAGGCGATGGGGGGATTTCATCACTCTTTGCACGGAGCTCATCGAGCGAAATGCTTGTCGTAAGTCTTTAAACCAGGTTTCTTTTGTATTGCAAACTAAAGGGAATTTTGTACTTTGTATCTTTTGTAGCAGCATGCTTACAAGGGGTGCATGAAGACTTTCCCCTCTCCTCTTGGCACCCTCTCGACTGCCTCAAATTCTAGCTCACTTCCCCAGCTTATCTGTCTCAATCACAATGTCAAATTAGCTAGCCATGATGTGCCTCAGAAACTGCCTTAGATAAGCTCAACGTGCTGTTTTGGGATGAGCTTCCACATTTCATAAGATGCCTAAGATGTTTTCATTTTGTTAGCTCACAACAATCGACCACAAGTAGTGCTCAAAGGTGTTGGTGAATGCATGGAAAATAAATCTTTTGAGGAGACAACAGTTCAAGGCTCTTTGTATCCATGACTTGCACATAGAGATGTCATAAGCAGAAGCTGCAACAGGCAAGTTCTACTTTCGAAAGTGCAAAGGATAGATGAAGATTTGGCTCCTAACATTAAAGACCGCATACAAAGCTTTGCTTCTCATGCTGCGAGCTCATAGAAGGTGCAACTTTGTCTTGATCTTTTGGCATATCCTCCACTCAAGGGTGCTCAAATTGTCAAGAAATAAGGTCTTGCAAAAGGTGAAGATAGGTAGCGAAAACATAAAGCTTGGAAAGCATTGAGGTGATACCCAATTTTAAGGTGACCCTACTTGACACTTGCTCTCATGTACAATTTTCCAAATGTGGCATCTAGCTACATCTATTAGCTCCAGGTATTGATGACGACAGGCTAGATTTTCTCATTGTCATTGAGCTTAACAACACGGATCATCCTAATCAACACTTCAAATGTCAAGTTCATTTCTTTGAGGAGTAGGGCAGTTCAGCCAAGCTTTTCTCAAGAACTTTCTAATAGCTCCATAAAGATGGTTGCATCACGAAGCTGGCCTTTCAAAAGCCTACCATCTTGCACGATGATGCTCATGAGAAGCTATTCAGTACATCAAGTTGAATTAAGGATGGATATATCCACATTCCGAGTCTTGATGGCTTGAATGCTTTTTGGTTAACACCAGTTGGATAGGTGCATTCAAAAATTCAACTACTCTCATATGGATAACACTCATCATGCGAGCAAGTTTCCCATTTGGGACTAATTGTTGATGCATGTTGTTGTGTGGAAAAAGGATTTGCTAGCTACAATCATCACCATTCTATGTTTGAGCTATGTGATCAATTATTGTATGATTTTCTTTCCCATCAACATGATAAATTTATATTTTCTTACCACGGTCCAAGGTTTTCTTGCCTTTCCAAACAGTTTTGAGATGGTTTGGGAAGCAAAGAACATCGTAGACAACTTTAAGCTGAGGTTACCTCACTTGCAGGTACTATTATTGTTAGCATACATGCTTAGAGGAAGTAGGTTTTCGAGTAGCATTAATGTGTGATGTTGCCCAATGGCTTTCAATGATGTAGGATTGGAATAGTTTATGGCATCAATGTAGGATATTGCTATATGTAGAATTGATGGACACTATTATGGATGTTGCAAAGTGAATGTAAGAGCTTTCAAGGATGTATGATTAGAATCTTTTCAAAGTGGATGTAAGAGCTTTCAAGGATGTATAATTAGAATCTTTTACAAGTTCATTATAAGATAATGCTAGGTAAGGATTCTTTGGATGCTTGAAATATTGAAGGCACACTTTTGGTTTTAGAATCTAGTATTGGACACTTTTATGGCTTCATTGCTCGATCATACTATATTATAATTCTTCATATGCTTCTTCAATAGCACTAGAATGGAGAGCCCAATTATTTTGTGAAATATGATGGCTTACATTTTTACCCAAAAAAAAGCAAGGTTAGCAAGAGTATTCCAACTTATTCTTGTATGTGTGTGGGGTGTGTGTGTGTGTGTGTGTGTGTGTGTGTGTGTGTGTGTGTGTGTGTGTGTCTATATATATATATATATATATATATACATATATGTAGTTCTAGAGGAGATTGTCAAAAGATTGAGATGTTGGAGGGAAGTGAGGTTGCCCAATACCGAGGGGATCTAAGATTTGAGACACAAGAGCTTAATCCCTTGCAACCTAATCTATTGGCTCCTCCTTTAGAAAGTGCAAGCTTTGTTGGTGGCCCCGTAGGACTAACAAGAGATCTTGTAGGTGAAAATACTCGCAAATCACTTTCAGATGGATGCACAAGTTCTATCAGTATAGTGTGGAGATCTCACAATCGAACAATAGTGGAAGAGGCAGAAAGTCAAGGGCAAAGGCAAAGATGGAGATAACAATGGCAATGAGGCTGTCTCCAAGGTTATTGCACAAAGCATTGAGCAACGCTTTATGCAATCCTTCTTCGAGGAGATGGGAAAGCAATTGCATGTCTTCTATGGCAGCATCATCATGTATACCGCAAGTGCTCTCCCTTTCCAATCCAAAACCTTCTCCATCATCATAGCTAGAGGCAATGGCTTGTAGCAGAAACAAGAATTCTTTGTCGACATGAAGTTTGCTTCTGCCCTCAGCATTTTGTTCCTGTGGCATCCACCTCCTTCCTTATTAGCAATCCTCCTGCAAGCTCTCAATGTTGTGGTTCGCAAGAATCTCATCACCTCTTGATCTCTTAGTGATGGAGGTTCAAGGGTAGTTAGTAGTCAAGACTTTCGATGCATTTTGAGGCAAGCTTGGATAAGGAGCATAGTAGAGGTGGGGAAAGCTCAATTTGATGGCTATTAGGGTCCATGGAGTATAGGGGCTCATCCTCAATGCCAAGGTTAATGAGAGCAACTAGTCTATTGCTGTGCTTACTTGGGAGCCTTGTAGTGAAAATAAGGCAGAGGAAGAATTCAAAGCAAATGATGGGAAACACCAATGAAATCCACAAGCTAATGGTGGGAAGTAGTCAAACCAAGGATCCTTTTGATATGCATTGAGATCATTCATTACGTACGATGTTTAATTTGCCATAATACTATGCAAACTGGAATCAAGGATCGCATGGCTTTTGATGATGCTCCAACATGCAAGAAAGTCCACATTTTTTGTAAAAACAAGGGTACCTTCAGCTCTCTCTCTCTCGCTCTCTCTCTCTCTCTCTCTCTCTCTCTCTCCCCTTCTTTGAGCTTGGAGTTATATATTGTTTGAGAATCTAAGCTTAAATAAAACCCCTTCTCCCAGTAGAGTGAAACATAAAGGTTTTTAAAAATAGTTTTTATTTTTTCAATTATGTCATCCACATCTGTGTGTGCTTGTGTGTGTGACTTTATACTTACATACATGTGTATTGCATGCATATGTACACATGACATATATACCATATTGCATGTGTTTTTATTTCCCAAAATTATGTGTGTGTGTGTGTGCGCGGGTGCGTGTGTGTGTTTTAGACTCGACATGACCCCTTTCCATAGTGAAATGAAAACAATGTAGCTCAAAAGAGAGAGCAATTGTCATTAATGAAAAATATTGAACGCTAATGTTTTGTCAAAAGGTCAAAAAATTGTAGAATGCACAATTGTTCAAAAGGTTGCACTTTGATAAGTCGTGGCAAGCATCACTTTTATTGAAGAGGGGAGTCTACATACCTGCCACCATCCAACAAGAAAAACATGGTGAGAACCTGCTTAAAGTTTAGTTGGGAAGACATGTGTCATAAACACCCCTCCCTTGTTATCGGGATCACAATAAAATTAACACTTATCCACAAACTTATCAAGCATGTTTTAATTTAAAGAGTGTCGAGTAGAGTGGAGTAACCATAAGTGAATTTTGTACTCTCTAGAGTTTATAGAGGGTGAACTTAGTATTTTGTAGAAAGAAAGGGTAAGTAACAAGGAAGGGGGAAGGGGGAAATGGAAGAATTATAAGATTTATTATGAACTATGAAAAAAAGAAAAAGAAAAAGGGGGCTAGTAAATAAGATTTTGAGAAAGTTAGCAAAGGTGAAATCCAGTCTAGACGAAATTATGACAAGAGAGAGAGAGAGAGGGAGGGGGGGTTAGAGAGAAAGAGTTAGCAGAGAGAGATAAAGAGAAGGGGATTTAGGGAGAGAGGAAAGAGAGAGAGAGAGAGAGAGAGAGAGAGAGAGAGAGAGAGAGAGGACCATAAGGAGGTGGAAGGGAAAGCTAATGTAAGGGTGATAGGAGAGAATGACTAGGTGAAGAGGGGGGGATTGTAATTAAATAAAATATTACGAAAAACTATAGTCAAAAAAGTGGGGGGGGAAATTAAAGAAGTAAGAAGAGGGGTGTAAAAGTGTGTACAGTGGACTGAGTGTAGTAGAACAAGGACCGGAATGGCCATGGACTGCACCTGTGCATCCTTAGTGAGTATTGGTCTTGTATGGAGTTATGGCTGAGAGGCGGGGTCCGTGGGGCAACCAAAAACTGTGGCATAAAGTATGGCCTTCGAGGTTCACGGTGCGCTACCTTTGAAGACTACAGTCCATGAAGGGCTCAATAGCTCACAATCTCCAAAGCCCAGCCAATGGTCAGCACGGTAGTTGAGGAGGGGATAGGAGCCACGGGAATGCACAGTGCAGCGCCTAGTCTAGGTAGGGAGAAGCAAATAGACAGCCTCACATGGGTGGGAGGGAATTGATTGTTAGGATGGGTGGAAGGGAAATCCTGATAGTAAGAACAACCGTCAATCGGCGAGGTACTAGGAACGGAGGTGGGGAGCAAAAAGGCAGTGGGCATACAAGGCAATAGATAGTAGAGTTAGAGGAGAGTAGGCAAAGAAGATAGTGGGTGGGAGGGCTTAATAAATAGGATAGGGTAGGAGGAGTCGGGATGCTGGGGAATTTTTTTGGGAAGGTTAGGATAATCAAGATCAAGCTACGTTAGGGCTCCGTTAGGGAAAGGTTAGGAGCGAGGTTTAGTTAGGCAAAGGTTAGGGAGAGAGGGGGCTAGAGAGAGAAAAATTAGAGGGAGAGAGAGTCAATTAGAGGGAGAGAGAGAGAGGGTAAAGAGAGAGGTGAAAGAGAGATAGAGAGCAAGTAGAGAGAGAAAAAGAGAGAGAGAGAGGGGTTAGAGAAGGGGAGAGAGAAGAGAGGGTGGAGAGAGAGAGAGAGAGAGAGAGAGAGAGAGAGAGAGATTTGGGGGAGAGAGAGTAAAGTAATGGAGAGAGAAGAGAGGGGGGGTGTTATAGAGAAGAGAGAGAAAAAGTTGAGAAAAGTGGTACAACGAGGGTAGAAGAAACTTGTATTATCAGGAGAGAATAAAGGTAGAAATGGGGGGGATGAGAGGGGCATGTAGGGGAGATGTAAGTATGAAAAAAGGAAGGTAATAACATACTTGTTGAGAAGGGGAGAAGAGGAAAACTTTAAGGGAAATATAAGCAAAAATAGGGGGGAAAAAGGAGAAAACTAGGAAAAAATTAGAGAGAGGGGGTGGGGAGAAGGAAGGGAAAAGGAAGGCAGGGGGAATTAAATATGGAAATAGATAGGGGGAAAGGGATAAAAAGTAAAGTGAATGTAAAGTGGAAAAGGATAGTAAGTGTGTGTGTGTGTGTGTGTGTGTGTTGATAGATAGATAGAGATAGATAGATAGAGAGAGAGAGAGAGAGAGAGAGAGAGAGAGAGAGAGACAGAGAGAGATGTATGCAATGCCACTAAAAACATAGTTACCACTAAAAGCAATGCTAAAAAATCATTCAAATATTGAGATTTATAAAGCCAAAATTATTTTCCTTAAAACAAACAATTGTATTCCTCGAAATTAGAGTGACCTAAGATCCCAACCTTGAGACGTGACAAAGTCGGTCCCTAACCCGCCATCGTAGATGGGTCATGCTACTCATAAGCTAAATAATTAAGTTGTGCATTATCCAATTTCTTACTTTCAAATGAAATAGGTTGATCGCCTTGGATAAGGAACGCCATGACCGTTGGCGTCCAATTTTAAGCACAAGTGGCTAGTTTGGATCCACTACCTTTAGGATGGGATCAATAGCAATCGCCACCTTGTGTTTTGCAAAACTCCTTTGCTGGGGTGACCCCCCGAGAAGGTCTATCCCTTCCCCTTTAGCCGATCCATTATAGGAACAATAATCTTCACATTGTCCTTAACAAAGTTGCGATGATAAACCCCAATAAACCTAACAAAAATTTGTAATTTTAATAGATTTGTCAGTGCAAGCCATTTCAAAATAGCCTCAACCTTACTTGGATCCATATGTATCCCCTCACCAAAGACTATATGACCCAAATAAGCAACTTCTTTGACAACGTATTTGCATTTAATTTCCTTAGCAAAGAACGAATTCTCTTGAAGCAATGTAGAGACCCATCTCAAGTGTCCAAGATGTTCCACTTTTGGATGAGCTATCATATAAGAAAATGACAACAAACTTACATAGATACGGTTGCAAGACTTTATCCATAAGTATCGTAAAAGTCACAGGAGCATTAGTCAAAATGGAAAGGCACGACCAAAAACTCATAGTGTGCCATTCTTGTTCGAAAAGCGATCTTGGGGACATCCGCTTGCCATGTGGATACCTGATGATAACCAAAATGCAAATCAATCTTAGAAAAAAATCATGCACCCTTGAGTTGATCAAACAACTCATCAATGTGTGGCAGAGGATATCTATTCTTAATCATGATCTTGTTAAGGCCACGGTAGTCTATGCACAATTACATAGACCCATCCTTTTTCTTTCTTAACAGAATCGTTGAAACCCAAGGGGACACACTTGGCCATATAAAGTCACTTTTGAGGTAGTTCATCAACTGATATTCTACCTCTCGAGCCTCTTTTTAGCTCAGTTTTGGTAAGGGGGTAAATTGATGGGTTTAGAACCTGATATAGCATCTATGGCATGTTCTACCCCACACTAAGGTGGTAAACCTTCAGGTAGCTCAGCTCAAATCCCTAAACTCATGTAATTATTTTTTCAAACATGCAATTGCCTTTTTTTACTGCATAGATTTTGTATTAAGAGAAGTCATGCACACTTCAATTTCTTCATTTCCATTAGAAGTTGAAAAACCACACAGACATGCCACATCATCGCATAATAAAGTAATACCAAAAAATATCTTGAATTTCAAAATTATGTACAAGAGTTTCAAGTTCCACACCACACACCATCATCGGAGATGTAGGCACATCCTTTTCACCATGGTATAGCCGTCTTACCGTCTACCTTAAACTCGGAGTTATGAAGGTAACTTTGGGACAAATGTGGACTTAAATCATATAAGTACTCCCTACCCAAAATGACATTAGCATGGATTATGTGCATAGTCTGAAAATCAATGTTCATCTCATGACCTTGGATAACAAGTGGTACATCATGGACGATGATGTCCCAAACATCATTATCATAACCATTTAGCAGTGAGACCACATCATACTGGAATTTAACTTCTTGACTAATTTATAATTCAAGAAATTGTGCATGGCACTTTCATTTATCATGACCTGCACCTTCTACCCACAAATATACCATGCATCCGAACGTGTCATGTGGCCTGAAGGTGGGTAACCACATAGACGCAGTGAGACAACACTCATGGGAAGCATAAGAATGACAAATTGTTACCTCACAAAATTTACATGGATTCTCGAGAGATAATACTTGTATGGTACGAATGGCCTTTTTAGACACTTTTTCCTTACTCTTGTCCTTCTTAGGACACTGATTATGATTATATTGGTCCTTGAGCTTTTTTCACTTGCTCAAACTTTTGTTGAGGTCTTTTTGTTTCTAGGACGCTTGATTTTCTAGGCGCATTAGATGCACGTTTCCGTTTGCCAACTATGTCATTAAAGATTTGCGCAGATTCAATTGGTCCTTCAAGCATCTTAGGCTCATTTTGCTTAACTTAATTTTTATAATCAGGGTCAAAGCCCACAGATGAATCGTGCAATTTGGAAGTTATTGATGCCGATAGGCTTCAAATTGACTTCCCTATATTCACTAATGTACTAAGTCAGTGGTTGATTATTCATCTTACATTGATCTATAGGAGAATAAAAATAAATAATCTATGGAAATAACAAAAATGGAAGCAAAAACCAACTAGAACTCCAACACCTGAAATTCTCTTTTGCAAATTATCACGAATTAGGCGCAACTCCGCAACCCTTCAAGCTAGACCACTATAGGTCAAAGTTAAACCACGATCTTCGAGACATTACAACATCCATTATTGGTCTTGCACTCATCTGCAATTGTCGAATTACCATTGTCGTAATAGAGCATCCCTTACAAGCGATGAGAATAATATGAGACATCTACAGAATATGCCAAACTTATTATGTTCTTCAATCCTTGATCAAATAACCATAATCAACTGATGGAAAAAAATAATTAGGGGATTTTTCTTTAAAAAGGTCTATGGTTGCTCTGACTTTATTCTATATTCGAAAGAAAAGCTCTACATTCTTTTTTGCTAATTGTAGTAGAACATTTGTCATGTGTTTTAAGCCAAAGATAGCTTGCTCTTTCATATGAGAACAAAACTTGAGGGTCAATCATCCGAAATTGTACAAGTTTATTGGCTATATTTCATCTACAATAGGAGGTTTAGGAGGAGAATGAATCCACCTTAGCATTTTGGTCCTTGTTGACATAGGCAATTTCAGCATATTATGGCTTTTTTAATCATCATCATAGTTAGAAAGGGCCTACTGATTCTCACGATGTTCATGAGATAGAACACAATGGTACAACTAATGGTGGAAAGCAATTCACAAAGAAGCCTAATTTAAGGGTAAAATTGATCATCTTTTCGAAGAAGCACCCACAAAATATAGCAATGTCACTCACCCAATGAATGGGCAAAGGGGAATTACTAGTCAAATTCCATTGCAGGTGTGGTAGCTCACTTCATAAAGTTGCAATGTAGCCTTCTTGCATGTGCTGGGCCAAGTGCTGGTTGCCCAGAATCACCTTGAGAATTGGATGGGAACTAATGCTGAAAAAAATATTTTTTAAAGCCCTTAAATTAAGGGTAACCCTAAGACTTAACCGGGATTGTATCTTAAATTTCTCAAAAGTCATATAAATACTGGGATTTTCCAATAAAACACGTATACTATGTCTCTTAAAATTAAAGGCAGCCTCGAATCCTAACTCGAATTTCTCAATTTAAGCCGAGAAAAATGCTAGCTCCTCGACCCCTACTGAGGTGTTGCACTTCCCCTCCTCCACTGGGCCAACCCAAACTGTTAGGAAAATTGACTTAGGTAAACAATGGGGGCGAGATGGCTCTTTATTTTTAGTTTTATATCTGCTTGTGTCTTATTCTTCCTGTTTAGACATGGTTACCCCCCAAAAAAAAGGGGGGGGGGATCCAAGTGGCCGCTGTGTACGCATAGGTACACATGAGTGTGCCAGGCAGCAACGATGTTGTGTGAGTGTACACGGGTGCACTAACTGGACGAGAGTCGAGGTTAGAGATAATAATAAGGGTAATAAAAATGAAGCGTTGAGCTGAAAAGCAACTGATTTTGTACGAAAGGGAGGATGAATAAAAAAAATAAAAGCAAAGAGGAACAAGAAGAAATAGATCACCTTTCAATAAGGAGCTCATTCTTAACCTAAATCTTCAATCCTTATTCTTATCTTCTCTTTCATATCCTCTCTCAGCTCCAAACAGCATCTATGGCTATGGCTGACGATCAACAGGACGACGTTCTTCAAGAAGTTAAGGAGGATATCGGCGAGGTACCTATCCTCTTCCCCCTCCTTTTCCTGTCTGTTTTTTGTTGCTTTCTTGGCTCACCTCCTTTCCCCTCCCCCTCAGCTTGCCCCTTTTGACCCTTCCAAGAAGAAAAAGAAGAAGAAAGTCGTCATCCAGGATCCCGAGGATTCGGAAAACTTGGAAAAAGTGGCAGAGAAGATGGAAAGCCTCTCTGGTATGGATTATATCATTGGCATGATCGCAGACTTCGTTTTTGATGCGTCGATCTCTGCGCATTTTGGTGCATCGGCGGACTTGCACCCCTGAAATTTGTTATGGTCTGATTGCGTTTTATGCAGTTGGTGATGGAATCGACTCTGCTTTTGCTGGAAAGAAGAAGAAGAAGAAAAAGCCGGTAAATATTTTTGCATGTGAGAGTGCTCTTTTATTCGTTCAAAGTTAGATTGTCCAGTTGGTGCCCACACTGTTATGAATTTGCAGGTGGAAACTGATTTTCAAGAAGAGGAAAATGGTGATTCGTTGGCAGAGCCGAACGGTGAGTAGCTATGTTTTTGGCAGCTTTTGCGAGTTGTTGCATTGTGCTTTACTGGAGCCTAGTTTAATGTCGCTTGTAATTTTAACGCGTGCATAGAATCAACTTGGGTTGAAGTTGGGATATTCTGGGTTGTGCAGGTCTTCAGACTGAGGATGATGAAGAGGGTGAGGGCATTGTTTTGAGAACTCAGTTTCCTTGGGAAGGAACAACTCGGGACTACCTATATTCCGAGGTGAGGGAATAGCTTGTTGCAACAAAGAAGGCGGTGAACAATCGTCTTGCAGTTTCTTGCACTCTGTTTTTTATTCATTCAGGTCTTTTGTTGAGACGGTGATTGGATGGAAATACGGCTTGTGGTGTTTGTATAACGACTTCTGATCACGTTTTCTGTGATAGCTTCTTGGAAGGGTCTTCAATATTCTGCGCCAAAATAATCCAGAACTTGCAGGAGAGAAACGGCGGACAGTTATGAGGCCTCCTCAAGTTCTCCGTGAGGGTACCAAAAAGACCGTATTCGTCAATTTCATGGATCTTTGTAAAACGTAAGCTTTTAGAAGGCTCTTCATTTCCTCATAAAAAAGATAGAGTCTCGGTTATGTCGGGAAAATTTGGTTAGTTGAAAAATGGAACAGAACTCATTTTGGCTATTGAAGTTTTTGTTGTTTGGGTTGGGATTTCAAAGCTTAGTAAACACTAGGTTTACCCAAGAGATTCTGGAATCTTTCGAAACTCAGATGGCAGCTTATGCTTGGCTACTGAGCAGAACATAAGAGGAGCTTTGCCTACTAAGTTATTTTATTTTCTATTTTTCTTACTTACCCAAGTCGCTTACAAGCTCTCTTCTTTTCTTTTGGTTCTTTCACTTTTTGTTAAAAATAAAAATTTTAATTAGTAAAATTGGATATATTCAAGTCCATGATAAGATCTCCTTTTGTTCCAAACCATAGTGCTGGGTCACTTTGTTTGTTTTCTTGTGCTGTCTATTTTTATTGTTTCATTCCTTGTGCCACTTCCAGCAGGAAATTTTCATATGAATATTTCCTTCCTGATTGTGTTCACACATATAAACCTTTGGCAGAATGCATCGCCAGCCCGAACATGTGATGAACTACTTGCTTGCTGAACTGGGTACCAGTGGCAATCTTGATGGTCAACAACGCCTAGTTGTTAAAGGAAGGTTTGCTCCAAAGAATTTTGAGGGTATCCTTCGAAGATATGTCAGTAAGTTGTCTATTCTCAAATGCTTCCCCTTCTTTTTAACAGAGATGAGAGAATGCCTTTACACTTGTATATGCAGTAATTTTCAAATGTAGAATTATGGTCTTTAGAACAACAAAAATCTGAATTTGTACGAATGGATATATTTTAGTCGTACAATGGTATGTAAGTCATACAGCGATAAACTAATTCCGAAGAACTTTTGTTGTTGTATTTCTGTGATGATATTGTGCACAGATGAATATGTTATGTGTAATGGCTGCAAAAGTCCGGATACTGTTCTCACCAAGGAGAATCGGTTGTTTTTCTTACGATGTGAACAGGTGAGTCATGGGCTCTGAACTTTTCAGCTTCTCTAAGGACTACCGTCTGTCTTTGAATGCATGGGTGGAAATCTGTTTGGGCATGTTTTCTCAGGCCTGCCTGGTCTGAGTGGACGGCCCCCCTCGTACACCCTGCTGGTGGCTGTCCCGTGTGGCTGTTTGCTGGTGGCTGTTGCTCGCTGTTATGTGTGGCAGCTGCAGCTGTGTATTGTTGTTCTGCTGCTGTTCAGTTTGTCTGCTTGACACAACCCCAGCACTCCTGAAACCTCTGATCTGCAAGCAAACACTAGAACACACCAACGTGAGGAAACTGAGCAGGCTGCTCACCACCCAACCATGACATCTACGAGATGTGATCCCGAATCAGGAGATGTCCCCTCCGAGCCACGAGCTGAGCTACTAGCACGAACTCCCAACCAGATCCTAACCAGCCTGGTGTCCCATACCACCAGGTGGCGCTGTGAAGCCTGGGATCTGCTGCTGGGCCTTGGGCTACGCTATGATGCAAGTGCTCGTCCGCGACTCAATCTAGGATCAGACATAAAACTAGGAACGAAACTTGCTCCCATCGGCCCACTGAGAACTGAACCTGTTGGCCCCTTATATAGACTCGGGCCCCAAGTGCCAAAAATAGCGAAGATCTCTAACTGGTTCGTATCCTTGCCACTCAACCCGAGAATCAAGCCCGCCTAGCTCTAAGCCTCCCCAGGCTATCTGAGCTAGTCGTGTGTACCTAGGACACATCGGATACCAATCCGTGCACATGACATACTTCCCCTCCTCTAAGAACTCACTCCTGAGTTCGCTAAAAAATCCGGGAATGTCCTCTGGAGGTTCTGTAATGTCTCCCATGTTGCATCCTCCTCAACACGATCCTTTCACTTGATCTTGTATTTTGTGATAGTTCTATTACGAATTTGTCTATCACGAAATTCAAGAATAGTCTCAGGTTCGTGTGGAATAAAAGTTAAACCTGTAACTTCTATTATCTCTTGGGGAGAAACAAGTTGATCATTCGCACCCAATACTTCTTTCAGTCTATTGACATGAAATACTGGATGTACTTTAACATCAGGAGGTAATTCTAGTTTATATGCAACTGGTCCAATTCTTTTAATAAGCTTGAACAGACCACAGTATTTGGGGGATAACTTCGGAACCAAAGCAGTACTTAGGCTCTTGGATTCCTTGGGATTTCGCAAATATACCATTGTTCCTTCAGAGAACTCTCTAGGTGAACGATGTCTGTTAGCATAAAATCTGTCCCGATCTTGGGCACTTCTAATAGACTCCTTGGCAAACTGCAACATTTCTTGCACGTCTAGCAAGAAGGTCTTTGCAACATCATTTTGGATTCCCTTTAACCGAACCATAACTGGTGACTTAGGTTGAAACCCGTACATAAGCATAAAAGGACTGTAAGTAGTACTCGTGATAGAAATTCTATTCCCTAAAACACACTCAGATCACGAGCGATGGCATCTATTATTTCCTCCCAGCCTACTCTCGTAGATCGCATAATTTTCAATTGATTCGTCCCTTTTTCCTTCCTTATGCATATCCACGAGACTCTCATCTCCCTAGATGGTTCCCCTTGCCAAATGTCATAATTTTAGCCTTTCCACTTGGTGCACCATTTACCCCTCTCTTGGGGCACATTTAAAACCACTTGCCCCTTGGCATTATTGCACATTTAGGTGCACCTAGGCCTTAGCACTCAGAACCACCTAGTCAATGCCATTTGACCCTCACCTAGGACCTTGGCAGTTACTTCTCTTGACCATATCATTTACGCACATTAATTATTACAACAGTTGGTCACCTAAGAGAAAATGCCCACCGATCTTTTCGAGGTCATGCTATCTCGGCTAGAGCATAACATTCCTTCCCTCTTCAAGCATCAGCGTCCTCGATGATGAAATCTGGGAACACTCTCCGTAACTGGTATACGGATTCCCAGGGAGCTTCCGATAGAGGCTGACCATGCCATGCAACCAACACCGTGGGTATCTTTCAATTTCGTATTTGCATTGTTCCTCGGTCCAGGATTCTTGTTGGTTTGCGCCTTGCAATATCCTCTATCTCCTGAAACAAAACCACACCTTCGATTAGTGAGTCACCTGTATGCAAAAATTTCTTTAAGCGCGAAACATGAAAAACCCGGTGCACCTTACACCCCTGTGGCAATTCTAATTTATAGGCTACACTGCCTATTCTCTTTAGAATTAACCACGGCCCACAGTATCGAGGTGATAACTTAGCACACTCTCATGAAGTCAGTGACTTCGAGTGCGAAGGAACTCTAAGAAAAACTTTTTCTCCTTCCTTAAATACTCTTATAGACCGGTTTTCATTCGCATACACCTTGGCTCTATCCATAGCCTGGCGGATATTAGCTCTCGCAAGTGCTAGCATCTCCCGCATTTGAACTACAAAGTTCGCGGCACTAGGCACTTTCTGAGGTACTCCAACTATAGTTGGATTGGCTGGTCTATAACCATAGTTCAGCTCAAACGGACTGAACCCGGTAGAGGAATGTTTTCTATCGTTGTAGGCAAACTCCAACAATGGCAACCACTTGTCCCACGTATGTTGCCTCAATGACACATATGCCCTCAGCATATCCTCTAAAGTCTGGTTGACTCTCTCCGTCTGACCATCCGTCTCAGGATGATCCCCACTACTCATTCCCAGCTCAATCTGTAGTGTCTCAAACACGTTGTTCAAAAATGACCGGTATATCTGACATCTCTCTAACACTATGGATCTAGGTAATCCATGCAGACGAAATATACGTCTAATAAACAAATCCGCCACTTGCGGGGCACTAACAGACTCTCTAGTCGGAATGAAGTGAGCCATCTTGGTTAGACGATCAACCACCACAAGGATAGAATCATACCCTCCCTGTGTCGTAAGCAGCCCTACAATAAAGTCCATGGAAATGCTCTCCCACTTACTTAGTGGTATCTCCAAGGGTTGTAAAAGTCCGAGTGGCTTCACCTGCTCGGCCTTGCTTACCTGACACGAGAAACACCGTGTCACATATTCATGAATATGCTTTTTCATCTTTGGCCAAAAGAAATCTCGCTTCACGAGATCATATGTCTTCTCGACTCCTGGATGTCCCGCACACGGGCTATCATGGCACTGTCGAATGACTCTCTGCCTGAGATCATTCTGACCAGGTACTACAACCTTGCCATTTCTAACTAGCATACCATCCCTTATGGTATATCTTGCATAAGTTTGGCCTTTTCTAGATGCTAGGTCATCCTTTTCATTTTCCCCGGGTTTTAACACATGAGCCTTAGGCCACAAGCTCTGGACAAACTCGTCCACCCTTTGAGTTTCTCTGATCTCGGTCATTAGAGCACTCTCTAATACTGTGAAACTCAGGTTATGCATAATGCGAGACAACGCATCAGTTACCTTATTATCTTTTCCTCTTCGGTACCGGATCATTAGATTAAACTCCTGCATGAGCTCTGCCCACCTAGCTTGGCGGCCCCTCAGGTCAGGCTGTTTACAAAAATGTTTCAGAGTATCATGATCCACATCCACATAAAACTCTGAACCATACAAGTAATGCCTCCATGTTTTCAGAGCATGGATAACAGCATACAACTCCAATTCATGAGTTGGCCAATTCCTTTGAGAGGGAGAAAGCTTCTTGCTTTCAAAGGCTACTGGCCTTCCCTCTTGAAGGAGAACTGCTCCTACCGCAATGTCACTTGCATCGGTTTCTAGGAACAGCGGTTTCTGGGAATCAACTATTTTTAACACCGGTCCTGAGACCACAGCTTGTTTTATGGTGTTAAAACTTTCTTGTTGATTCTGTCCCCAAATAAAAGGTACTTTATTTGAGGTCAGATCAATCAATGGCGATACTATTCCGGAATATCCTTTGATATGCCTTCGATAAAACTGGACAAATCCCAAGAATGAGCGCAACAACGCGGTCAGACTCTGAGGGATTGGCCAAGTTAGTATCGCAGTCACTTTTCTCGGATCCATTTCTACCCCCTGTGGAGTAATTATGAACCCTAAATATTCAAGCCTAACCATACACAGTATAGTTTTCTTGTTATTTACATAAAGACTGGCTTTCCTCAAAGTAGTGAAGACTACTCTTAAGTGTTCACGATGCTCAGTAATACTTTTACTGAATATCAAGATATCGTCAATAAAATGTACTACGAACTTTGCGATATACGGACGTAGTAAATCGTTCATAAGCATGACGAAGGTCGCTGAAGCATTGGTAAGTCCGAAGGGCATTACCAAAAACTCATAATGACCAAACCTGCTTCTGAAAGCGGTTTTATGCACATCCTCGGCTCTAATCCGGATCTGATGGTAGCCACACTTAAGATCTATCTTGCTGAAAATCACGGCTCCATGTAATGCATCTAGCAAATCATCAATCGGAGCCATTGGATACCTGTGCTTAGCAATGATATTATTCAATGCTCTGTAATCTATACAGATGCGAAACGTATCATCCTTTTTCTTCTTTAATATCACTGGCGAAGCAAAAGGTGAGAAACTTGGTTGAATCTGCCCCAACTTGAGGTATTCTTTCAATTGTTTACGCACCTCCGGCTCTTCAGCAAAACTCATTCTATAGGGAGGTCTATTTACAGGTTCTGCCCCCGGGATCAGTTCAATCTTATGTTGAACATTCCGCTCTGGAGGTAACCCGTAAGGTAGTTCATCCCTAAAACATTTAGAGAACTCCTCTGTTATAAGATTAGCCAGCTTGGCCATCTCATCACTTTGCATAACATCCGCTTTAGTCGAAGAATCATCAACCGGCTCTACCAATGCTGTGCAAAGGAATAAAAACTCTACTTGAGCTTTTCGGATTTTCATCACGGAAACCAACGGTCCCTGAGGTATATCTTTTTCACTTCGCAAGACATAAAGCACATCATTCATCTTGAATTGATATACGTGCTTTTTCCAATCAATGGCTGGATTCTTCCTAGAATGCCACGCCATACCCAGGGCTATATCTGCATGAGCAAGCTTGGTCATTTCAAAATCAAGCTTCTCAGCATAGTCCTGAATCCGAAGCTCCAACTGGGTTATCCTTTGGTCCCATACTTCAGTTGAACTTCCATCTGCCATTCTGACTGTATACGCATAGTCAGATGGGCTTGTTTTTAATTTCAGCCTCTTCACGAGCTTGGAGTTAATCACATTGTGAGTTGACGCCGAGTCAAACAACACAATGACATCATGATTGGCCACTTGCCCTTTCATTTTAATTAACTCCGTATCATTAAAGGCTGTATACCCCGTTGCTGCGGGCTTAGATAGGATGTTATCAGGTGCACTCGTCACTAGCTTAGCAACAGACACACATAACAAACAAGGTACTAACCTCTGAGAAGGTCCCGCCAGTTGCATCTGCATATGTTCCACATTGGGACTCTCTTGCATTTCCACGTCGCATATTATCATATTAGCCGTGCGACGGTCTTTATTCAGTGGACAATCCTTCCACTGATGTCGTTGAAGGCAGTCGAAGCACAATCCTTCTTTTCTGGCTTTCTCTTTTTGTTCAGGGGTCAACGAGGACTTTGATTAAGCCCGGGCTGCCATTGGAGTTATTTTCCTTTTCACCCCAACGGTGGTACTTGTTTTTACTGGTCCCTCAACTGGCTTCACCTGCTTGGTTTGGCCACTTGGCTGCGAGACACTTGTCTTTGAAATCCATTTCCTTTGAAATCCCCCTTTTTTCGGGTACTT
Organism: Dipteris shenzhenensis; assembly: GCF_047967505.1. NCBI lineage: Eukaryota > Viridiplantae > Streptophyta > Polypodiopsida > Gleicheniales > Dipteridaceae > Dipteris > Dipteris shenzhenensis. The sequence continues at coordinate 16,429,630 of NC_141617.1, read as the reverse complement.
ATACTGAGTCCCTGCCTGCACAAATCCACCAGATCTGCCCCTGGCATCCTCATAGTTCAGGGCTACTGCAATAGATTCATCTAATGTAGTCACACATTTAGCCCGAACTTCCATTTTGATCTTGTCGTTCAGTCCATAGATATAGTCTTTTAACTGAACCGACATAGGGAGAGGGTCTGTTATTTTCATGACACATTCCCTGAATTTGTCAGTGTACTCAGCCACCGACAGACTCCTCTGACAAAGATTTCTATAAGCATCCCAAGCTCGAGACTCTTCATCAGGTGGGAGAAAGTGTTTTTTAAATTCAGCTTGAAACCCTTCCCAGGTGGTAGGAGCAACTTGATCCTTCTGTTGCTTTATCCACCATCTATCCGCTGCCTCAATAAACACGGATTTTCTTTAGATCAGATCTGATTTCACAAATGGCGAAGGCTTCTTCCCACTTGTGTAACCAAACCTCGATCACATCAGAACTGCGCTCGGTCATCCGACCAGCGTACTTTTCCGATCTATAATTAGCGATATCAGGCACTTTGACCCTTGCGCGCTCTAATGAATGTATACTGGGCTCTGGCTCTGCTGGAGCTTTGCCCTCATCAATTCTAGACGGTCTAGCCGACAAGGCTTGCACCATCTCCTTGATCTCATTCTGACCAGCATTCACTTGAAGCTGCTGGTTCATAATCTGCTGTAAAGCATCTTCTAATATCGAAATCCTACCGATCAAAGTAGGTGCTGTGTGATGTGACATTTGTTGTGTAGACCGTGCTCTAGACTCACTAGGATTCACCCTAGAATTCTGTCCTTCTGCCTCCATAGTTTCAAAAGGAAAATGGTTTTTTTTTAATAAGATCTCCCTTTTTTTTATTTTTTTATTTTTATATTAAATAAAATGCAGGAAATTAGGCGACAGCCTCTGTTGTAGAAAACAAATCAACAACCACTCCAAATTTGTAAAGAGGGAAAAAAAATGCTCCCTGGAAATTCCACGCAACTTAGGTGGGCGCGCTTTGCTCTGAGACAAACTCGAAGGCAGTGACTTTCGCTTCCCGATTTTCCCTGTGTGTAAGTCGGTCACGTCAACAGTGCTCAGAGTTAACTAATAGATCACACGGCCAGCATCGACGTCTACATCCCGACCCTTCGCCTTCGTTACGTCATCTATGACCCCCAGGCCTTCGTTCCATTCACCTCCTATTGTCTCCACGCAGTCGTCCGTCGATATTCCATCTAGGGAGATAATCCGCTGACGAATTGAGTTGCCGTAAACTTGTTACTCCCTAGATGGTTTCCCTTGCCAAATGTCATAATTTTAGCCTTTCCACTTGGTGCACCATTTACCCCTCTCTTGGGGCACATTTAAAACCACTTGCCCCTTGGCATTATTGCACATTTAGGTGCACCTAGGCCTTAGCACTCAGAACCACCTAGTCAATGCCATTTGACCCTCACCTAGGACCTTGGCAGTCACTTCTCTTGACCATATCATTTACGCACATTAATTATTACAACAGTTGGTCACCTAAGAGAAAATGCCCACCGATCTTTCCGAGGTCATGCTATCTCGGCTAGAGCATAATAACTCGAATGCTTTGCATTGTTATAAGCAAATTCTATCATAGGTAGATAATCTTCTCATGAAGACTGTCTCTTAGAAACATATGCCCGAAGCATATCTTCAACCAATTGGTTGACCTCCTCTGTACTGCCATCGGATTGTGCATGATCTGAAGAACTCATACTTAGAGTAGTTTCTAACTTCTCAAAAACAAGTGTCCAAAAGTTACTTGTAAACTTCGAGTCCCTGTCACTGACTAGTTAGAGGGCAAACCATACAGCTTAAACAAGTGGTCCACAAACTCGTGAGCCAGTTGAACAGCTGAAATAGTTGTTCTAGTAGGTAAGAATCGAGCCATTTTTGTCGGACGATCGACTATGACCCAAATGGAGTCATGACCCTTGCGCGTTCTAAGGTGTTCTGCCTTAGTAACCTGACAAACCCGGGAACCTACCACAGTTTTCAATAAATGCACGCATTATAGGCCAATAAAAGGTATGCTTCACAAGAGACAGAGTCCGATGTATACCCGGATGTCCAGCACTAGGAGCATCATGACACTCCCAGAGAATCTTGGATCGAAGTTCTAGAACATCTGGCACACAAATCTTTCCATTTCGGAACATCAAGCCGTTCCTAATCATCCACTGACCTCCCGCCGCCTGTATTGTAGGGGGCATAATCCTTGAGTCTTGGTCAACCATGGAGCTCTCATCTTGGACTTTCTGCCAATAAGAACTGAAATGACTATCAGTTGCGCAAAGCCCTCTCAAGGATTGAAATAGGTCTGAGGATATTTTCGTAAATGACATAGCATTTACAAACTTGACTCGACTCAAGGCATCCGCCACACTATTCAACGAACCCTTCCGATAACGTATTTCAAAATCAAAATTTTGCATTAATTCTGCCCATCTAGCTTTCCGTCCCCTCAATTCAGACCCATCACACACATACTTGATTGACTGATGATCGGTCAATATAAGAAACTTCGAACCATACAAGTAGTGTCTCCAAACCTTTAGTGCATACACGACTGCATAGAGTTCTTTTTCTAGTGTGGGCTAATGATATTGGGTGTCGTCTAGCTTCTTACTCTCAAAAGCTGCGGGTGTGTCCTCTTGGAATAAAGCTGCCCCAATTGCAAAATCACTCGCATTGGTCTCTAAAACATAAGGCCGGGTAGGATCGGGTAATGCAAGAACGAGTTCTTCCTTGATAGTTAACTTCAAGGTTTCAAAAGCCTTATTCAATGCATCATTCCAAGAGATAGGTTGGGTAGACCTATGTCCACGACCTTTTAATATGTTTGTCAGGGGTGCCGTGATGTGTGAATAATCACACACAGACTTGCGTAGAAATACCGTAAATCCTTGGAAAGAACGAAGTTGTTTCACAGTCTGAGGGATAGGCCATTCTAAAACTTTGTGGATACGATTCAAATCAATGCTAATACCTTCAGAAGAAATCTTGTGTCCTAAGTAAATGATCTCCTTCATAAAGAAGTCACATTTACTCATCTTGGCATAGAGCTTATGCTGTCTTAGAATAACTAAGACAATCCGGAGGTGTCCTATGTGATCCTCTAGCATTCGGCTATATACCAAGATGTCATCTAAGAACACTATAACGAATTTGCCCAGAAAATCTCGGAACAAATCGTTCATCATTTGCTGGAAGGTGGCAAGAGCATTGGTCAAACCAAAAGGTAATACAAGAAACTTGTAGTGGCCATACCTAGTTCGGAATGCGGTTCTATCTATGTGTTTAGCATAGATACGGATTTGGTGATAACCCGTATGCAAATCAATCTTAGTGAAATACTTCGCTTCGGCGAAACGGTCCATTAGATCATCGGAACGATGTAGAGGGTATCGATTCTTAATTTTCATTTTATTCAATCATTTATAATCTATACACATTCTCCATGAAGTATTTTTCTTCTTTCTTAAGAGGACAGGTGCTCCCCAAGGTGATTTACTTGGGCGAATATAGTCCATATTCAAATAATCCTGTAGCTGTGAAGCTAACTCATCCTCCTCAAGCTGGCTGATCCTATAAGGTGGAACACTAATAGGTTGAGCCTCAAGTACTAAATCTATGCGATGGTCTACTACCCGTTCTGGATGTAAACCTTCCGACAGTTGAGCAGGGAATATATCCATGAAATCATCTAACAACGTTCTTAATTCACGGTGTTCAAACACACTTAAATCATTCTTGTTATTAATAGAGACAACAAATGAAGAAAGCGGAATCAAAACACACTGATAGACATCATAATAAGAAGTGTTTAATATATTCCGAAGCTGCATCGCAGATACAAAAGGTACCTGAGAAGAGGGAATATTATCACACTGAATACAAAATTGGGTGTTCTTATCGAAAAAAGAAAGAGTATAGTCCCTCCATCCAATCCGAATATCGTGGGTTTTAAATCACCCTATTTCGATTAACAAGTCCACATGCTCCAAGTGCATGACATAGCACGCAAGAGCCGCTGTGTATTCTTGAATCCGGATAGAAAGCGCTTTAATCTTGCGATCCCAAAACTGCTTCCCAGCTGGAAGCAACACCTCATAGGTGTGATCGCTAGGTATTGTGGATAGCTCCATCTTCTGCACAAGTTTGTAATTAACAAAGTTGTGAGAGCTGCCCGGGTCAAAGAGAATGTTAACTCTTTGGTCCCTAACTTCTCCATAAACTCGGAAAAGATTATGGGAACCAAATAACGAAGTATTATAAGTGTAATTACAAGAAAGTGGGCAGGTAATGACATTTACAGAAATACCTGTCATCGAAACTTGATTAGCTTCCTTAGCTTTGGTACCCGGGCTCGCCTGGGCCTTCGGTCCTGACGCTTGCTTCTAGTTCTTCCACTTAGGACAATCATTCCTAGTGTGGCCCCACTCCTCGCAGATGAAGCAACGTCCCTCTTTCTTTAGCTTTAAGGTACGAAGGAAACAGGCACGACCATTCTTTGCCTGAGTCAAATGTTTCTTGGAGGCGTTGTCTATAGACTTCGACTCCCCAGTATCAGTGGTGGATTGGAAGAACTTCCTCTTGTTCTTCCCACCCGTGTCGGCAACTGTGGTTTCCTTTGCGTTGGCCATGGTATCATCATAAATGCGCGCGTAATTCATGGCCTCTTGCAACGTGGTACACTTGTTGTTCTTGATCTGTAACTTGTAGGAGTCAAACAAACCATCCACAAAGAAACCTAACAAGGTCACTAGATCCATCTTTGTAGTTCTGGTCTGCAAATCCCGAAACCTTTGAAGATAAACCTCAAAAGTCAAATTCAGCTTGGACATATCGAGGGCTTTGAGCTTGCCTACGATATCGTAACCTTTGTGCTCCTTCAGAAACTCTTTCTTGAAGACCCCTTCGAATTCTATCCATGTTGCAGTTCCTTCCACCACAATAAAGCCTTTCCTGACATAAACCCGGCTGCAAGCTGTATTTTCTTGTCATCTAGGTAAGGGTGAAACTGGAAGTGTACTTGCCACTTGTGCAACCAAGTGTCAACAACCTCCTTGGTACGAGACTTCTGGTCTCCGGGAAAAGGATTTGGAGTGATGTTCGGACCTAACACTGAAGCCATGGCATCCACATGAGTGAGCGCCTGAATAGTGTTAGTCAAAAGTGTGAGTGTAGTTTGAATCCCTTGGAGTTGCTGTGTCAACCCCGTTTGATTCGTGTTAACTTGCTCAAACTTTCCATCAAGAGCAGTGGTGAATTCAGTGAAGGCTTTTTTCGTAATCAGATCATCGTAGAGACCCTGGTCATCCTCCGCATGGTAATTCATATCCTTGTCTCCCATCGCAAGCTCAGGGTCTACAGAATCAGCCATGACTGAAATCTGATCTGAAAAGAAGATAGGCTAGAGAAGAGACAAAAGTAGGTGGCCTCGGAGCTAGGAGGTAGAAACGAAGTGAAAGCTGGCCAGGAATGAGGCGATGGAAGAAGGGAAAGCTGGCCGATGAAGGTAAGCTGGCTGAGCTGATTTTTCAGCTCAGATTCTTGAACCTGGGACTCCGCTCCTGGCTGTCCGGACGAAGTGCTGTAGCAGGCTGTACAAGTGTTCTGGCTCCCGGGCGTGAAGGTGTAGAGGGGCTGGAATTCTGCGCAATCTATAGGCTATGGGAGAAGGCAATTTGGCCGATCTAAGAGCGGGAGAGCAGGCTTTTAGTAAAGCCTTGCTTTGCCAAAAGCTCATCCTCCAAAAACGGAGGGGTAGCGCTTTTTTAAGCCTCCAGGCCCCCCCGAAAAGCAACTGGCCTAGATTGCGATCTAGCCCTATCCTGTTGCGCACCTTCCTGCGCTCCCCTTCTACCTGCCATCACAACCCCTGAGCAGCCAGCCGACATGCGGGATCCCCTTTGGTTCGCCCCAACTCTACGCTCTCTCCTGACTCCCTTCTGACACCTCTACCTGGACCTCACTACTTCCTCCTAACTACACCTCTCTTCCTCTCTCTCAACCTGTCACTTCTTGCAACAAAATCACCCTGCACTCTCTCTCTCTCTCCTTCCTTCTATCCCAATCTAATACCACTTTCCTTAATCGATGAACCAGCAGACACTTGCAGGGTTTGAGCACGAATTTCGAAATTAGGGCATACATGGAGAAAAAAATCGTCCAAAATTCTTGCAACAGAAGTTCCTACCTCAGGAGTTGGCTCTGATACCAACTGACACGACCCTAGCACTCCTGAAACCTTTGATCTGCAAGCAAACACAAGAACACACCAACGTGAGGAAACTGAGCAGGCTGCTCACCACCCAACCATGACATCTACGAGATGTGATCTCGAATCAGGAGATGTTCCCTCCGAGCCACGAGCTGAGCTACTGGCACAAAATCCCAACCAGATCCTAACCAACCTAGTATCCCATACCACCAGGTGGCGCTGTGAAGCCTGGGATCTGCTGTTGGGCCTTGGGCTACGCTATGATGCAAGCGCGCATCCGCGACTCAATCCAGGATCAGACCTAGCACCTGGGAATGAAACTTGCTCCCATCGGCCCACTGAGAACTGAACCTGTGGGCCCCTTATATAGACTCGGGCTTCAAGCGCCAAGAATAGCGAAGACCTCTAACTGGTTTGTATCCTTGCCACTCAACCCGAGAATCAAGCCTACCTAGCTCTAAGGCTACCTGAGCTAGTCTTGTGTACCCAGTACACGTCGGATACCAATCCGTGCACATGACACTGCTGCTCTTTCTTTCCACAAGAAATAGATATCCCAAATTGACACGACCCCATCACTCCTGAAACCTCTGATTTGCAAGCAAACACAAGAACACACCAAACGTGAGGAATCCGAGCAGGCTGCTCTTCGCCTAACCATGATCCCGAATCAGGAGATGTCCCCTCCGAGCCACAAGCTGAGCTATTGGCATGAACTCCCAACCATGTCCTGACCAGCCTGGTGTCCCATACCACCAAGTCGTGCCTAGAGGCCTTGGATCTCTTGCTGGGCCTTGGGCTTCGCTAAGATGTAGGTGTCCATGACTCAATCCAAGATCAGACCTAGCACTTGGGAACGAGACTTGCTTCCATCGGCTCATTGAAGATTGAACCCTTGGGCCCTGCGACTCAATCCAAGATCAGACCTAGCACTTCGGAACGAGACTTGCTCCCATTGGCTCATTGAAGATTGAACCCTTGGGCCCCTTACATAGACTCGGGCCCAATGCGCCAAAATTAGTGAAGATCTCTATCTGGTCGTACCCTTGCCACTCAACCCGAGAATCAAGCCTGCCTAGCCCTAAGCCTCACTAGGCTACCTGAGCTAGTCTTGTGCACCCCAGTACACGTCAGATACCAATCCGTGCACATGACACAAATGTGGCTCCCCCACCTTGAACACCTTTATCCATCATTGCATTGATGAAAATTTATCTTGTCTTGCCCTCACAAAAGAGCCACCACGAGGTACTTGTTGAACCTCGATACACATTAACATATTTTATTTCAGTTTTTACACTAGTAATTCTTTGGTGAATCAACTTCATATTAATTCTCAATCCTCTTGTCATTACAAGAATCCACATAATAAATGTCATTAGAAACAGCAATGCACTTCATATTGAATATTGCATTTACTCTAGCGATAAAATGAGGGCCAAGTTTTGCTATTGCCATATAGAATGATAGGCTGACCCTTAGGCTCAAACAAATGATGATTCAAATGATTTGTTACAAAAAGTTGCACTCTGCAAAAATCCATGGCATGTTGATGAGCTATGAAGTTTTACTTTCCTGAAACCCTTAGTTTTCATCGATTTTGGCAAATGTAATTGATTTGCTACAGGTCTGTAACTCTTCAATCCAACTATCAAAGGTGTTTTTTTTTCATGAAACAACTATCAAAGTTTCTCTAGTAAGCTTCTAACTATGGAGTTCACAATAATACTCCACTTTGTTCAGCCTCTTGGACATCATCCCAAGTTGTTGGTTTGGGAGGCACAATCTCTTTCATAGGTAATCAGAACCTTATAAAACCTAAATCCCATGAAAACTTCGAACTATGTTGAGAGAGAGAGAGTAGGCTATAAGGAGCAGGAAGGAAGTGAGAGAGTAGATAGGATTAGATGCCACATCAGAAGTGTACAATGAGTGTTGGATGGAGAGAGAGAGAGAGAGAGAGAGAGAGAGAGAGAGAGAGTAGGCTACTAGGAGGAGGAAGGAAGAGGGAGAGTAGATAGGATTAGATGCCACATCAAAAGTGTACAATGAGTGTTGGATGGAGACTTATATAGTCCCTCCACATATCCCACTAACTCTACCAAAAGGCTATTAAGGTAGCCCTTTCCCCCCCTTAATTACATTCATTGAATGCCTCCTTGTTCTACCAACAATGTGTTTGATCATTTTGTGTTAGGGGGTTGGACTTTCGTGTATCCAGTGGCAAGGAAAGATTGTGGGACCATGCTTACATGACTCATAGCAAGGTTATTTGGTTGTTTAGAGGCTAGATGCACCATGGTCCAGCAAAGACATCATCGTTGCAATACATCCAAAAAACATGTATGCTAGCATCCAATTATCGGAGCCCTATGTTGTTGCATATGTGAGAACTCTAGATTCTTTGAATGTGGGGAGACTAGAGGACTTTATGGAGTTGTTTGAGTCCAAATACAGCAGCTATAATGATGATTTTCAGTTCTTCAGGACAGCATAACCAGAGATGCAATGCAATATAGCTCATTGAAGCATTCATTAAAGTACCATGTAGTTTATATGTCAAAGAAATCAATGCTTCTCATGTGGAGAAAAGTGGACAGCATAGTACAATAGGGTGTGCAGAACAAAACCGTGGGAACATTTGGAACTTATCTGATTATAGAGCTTTGTGATGATGTCTGCCAAGATGGATTACCACCCACCCACATGATCCCGGAGGTGCCACAACATCCAAGGCAAAGCATTATGTCACATTTCCTTTTGATCCTAGTGGCATGCATGATGAATACCTTTTTTTAATGGCAAGGGGGCCTTGGTGCTTAAATCACCTGCAATTTTGAGGACGGATGGATTGTAATGAAGGCCAAGTTTGGGCCAAGTTAGTATGTTTAAACCTAGAAAGGGGCATATACATTGGAGGGGACTATATAAGTACCCCTTGTACTCATCATTTGATGTGACATCTAATCCTATCTACTCTCCTTCCTCCTTGCTTGCATTCTTTCTCTTTCCCACCTCTCTCTCTCTCTCTCTCTCTCTCTCTCTCTCTCTCTCTCTCTCCTAGCCCATCTCCCTCGTTCTCTCCCCTTTTCTAATCTGTCCCTACTCCCTTTTCTACAGTTTCCAGCAGAAAATGAGCTGGGAACATGACTGCCTAGGAAATTTTGGCTAGACCAAAGCTAGGGTCTCAGTGGGTTAAAGCTCCGGAGTGCCGACAGAAATTCAGTACAAAGGCCTTTGTATAAATGGATGCTCAAGTATGTGTGTGTGTGTGTGGATTTGTATGTGTGAGAGTATATGTTTATACTTTGGTCTACACCCACTGTTGGGCATTGATGATGTCGGTGGGGATGTCATAGTAGCTAGTCCTTGCTATGCGTGATGGAGTTTATGGTTTTCAATCTTATGAGTGACTATCGTGAGATTAAAACTGCACTATGTTGTGTTTTTAGAGGAGTTTGGGAATGTTCCTGGATGTAGGTATATGTGTTTTTAGAGGATGTGTTTGGGAATATTCCTACCACCACAACTTGTTGCCCTTGTAGTGTGCACTTGCCTGCTTGTTTGTGAAACTGCCCTAGTCTTATTTTGAAGGGTATTTTAGCAGTAGTTAAGGTATTTTTGATCATTTTTTACGAGCACTACAAGAATTGCTTTCCAATGTGGCAATTATTTTAGAAGATTCATTTCTCTCTTGCCCAATGCCCTTCAAATTTAGGGACTGACACCTCATATTTTGAGAGCTCCTTCCCGATCAGGGCCCACATCGTAGTAGAGTGGTGGGCACCGGCAAATCAGGGCGCACACCAGTGAACTCTTCCCACCTACTGTGGTGCTTGCTTGCACAAGGATTGGGACCCACTCTAGCAAGTATCACCGAAGTGCTTATGCGAGACATGGCCAGCAGGCGTGTTCTACACCATTTCCGTGAGGGGTATTTGCTGGGCATACAGACCACCATCATGGTTGCTCGCTCCTGTTTCGGAATCTCTATAGGTGATGAGCCATGAGATCCGTAATTACACTTGTAGTTGGCAACCTGTATCATCCACAAATCATGTACCTGCAAATTTTGAAAGGTGAGTAAAAAATCAAATTACATTGTTAGCGAGCACCGAGCAGCTAGAGAGAATTGTTGTCTCTTGCAGTGCTATCATAATGCTAGATTCCGGTTCCTAGATTATAGAGAGATTGAGTCGGTTATCGTGACTCTGTGTGGTCCAAGTGAGTTTTGAACCCAATCCTTTGCATCTTTCATTAAACCTTTAATCTAGTTCATTTGATCAATCTCGACTAAGAATATAAATATTCATTTTATTTGCTACTAACCTATTGTGAGAAGATTGAATTTAACAAACCTCAAGGAGGTGCAGTGGCTACTTGTTTCACCCACCGTGTTTACGGATTTGGTTTGCATGTTTTGAGCCATGGTTGGCTGTCTGGCTGGAGCCACCTGATGCAACCTCGTATTGCCTCTATTCATGGTCTCAGCTGAATGTACATGCTGCTTATCTTGCAGCCAACTGGCTGCCAGCTGGTCTGCTAGCCAGGCCACAGGTTGCCACAGTGCAGGCAGCCTGGTTTGCGACACAGCCAGGTTGGCAAGTTAGATGCCCTTACTTAAGGGAAGGGGGCCCTTCAGTCTTATTCCTGAGTCCGCTGCAGCCCACCTTGGAGTAGTTTGGGGAGCAACAGGAACCACTATTGCATGATTTCATCATAGGAAGCCTCTACAACAATGCTGATACCAGCATTGCCCCCTTTTTCAGCCATAGGGAAAATCGGAGCTACCTCGAGGCTTTGTTAAAATGATGTGTTTCACTTCACCTCTTCCAGTAAAATGCAGGAATTACCCCTCTTCAATAGGGACCATTTCAAATGTTACTGCTTTTAAAATCTGTTTAGCAAAGCAATCTGAGAATTATTCGCTTTCCTCCTCTACATCCTCTGCCCTTCGCCCTCCTCCCACATCAAGTTCTGTCATCCTTTGGATACCCCTCTAGAACTCCTGAGTTATCGTAGGATACCAATCAAGTCTTGTGACTCCCAGCTGCTCGGTGTTTCTGACAATGGCTTCTGTATGACAAATTGCTCTTGAAGCTATGCTGAAGAGACTACGAAGCCTGTTTCACTAGGCACCAGGCTGACTGAAGTTGATGTTTGCTTTCAAACTTGGGTATGAGAATTTGCTTGACAAGCTTGATGCATGCACAATTTTGGAAATGAAGTAATTGTGGATGGTGGTCCATGTCATATGTTCATCCCTTGTAGGGTTTGAAAGGTTTTTCCCATGCAACTGCCTTATGGGAAATGGGTGAACAAAGGATTGCTTTGAGTGTCTCGTGCATTTGCTAGTGTATTCATGGTTGACTCTGCCTCTACCCTTAAATGAAGTACATCCCTTTGCCCACCTTTACAAAGTTAATTACCATCTTCTTTGGTTAATCCTGAATTTGTATAGATGTACAGCCTAATTTTATTTAGATAGGACTTTCTCTGTCAAACTTGTAGATATTGTTGGTTCAGAATTTGAAGCATAGAAGGGGGGGCATGTAACAGTCATGTATTGTGTGTGCAGTGTGGATGCTCCCGATCTGTGGCACCTATAAAGGCAGGTTTTGTTGCTCGAGTCGAAAAACGTAAGACCGGAACATAAGATGGGGTGTTTCTGTAAGGTGCACAGCATGCTGGAGGTTTGGTAGTAGAGTGTATCCAGGTTGCTGTCTCCTGTCAAGTATTTGGGAACTTGGCGACATACCTTAAATATCCCCTTAAGGTTAGAAATAAATTATGGCTTATTGTATATGTGCTTCTAGAAATCATTCAGTTGAGGATAGGCTTTTTGGGAATGAAGAATAGCTGAGGATAAGAATTTTTCCACAAGTATCACTTGTTACTTTGTGGTCTGAATGATTTTGTTAATGTGACTTCTGCATTTTTCCTGAGAGGTTGTGAAAAGTTGACAATTGATTGAACTGAGGCTTATCACTTGGTACAGGTTTCAATTGCTTCATGGTCACGATTTTGTTCATAGGATTTGTACTTTTCAACTGATAGCCTATCTGCATACAGTCCCCTACCCTACCTAATGCAATGTACTTTGATGTAAAATTATACCCTTAGGATCCATGTTTGATACTGTCATTCCAAAGATTGATGTCTTAACACTACAAGAACCGGAAAAGGTGTTTTTTCTGTCAATTTTCGTGCGCCCCCCCCTCCCATGCCTGCGGGCTCGGTCTTGTTTTTTTGGGGGGAGGGGGTTTTGCATCACAAGAAAGGGGAAAGAACCCTTATTAGATTGCAATCCCCACCTAATTAATCTCTATGGTATTTAAAAATCTCAATGATCTTTTTGCTTAGTACAGCGAATACTTAATTGTAAGGTTAACCATGTACATCTCACTCTCGAAAAAAGAGAGTTGCAGTTATTGACAAATCATTGATTGGTCAACCATGACTAGGATCATAATACTGAATTCTTTTTAAGGAAACTTGGATGTAAGATGGAATCAAGGGTCCTCTGATATAGCAAAATTGGTGTGCATGCCCGTAGATTGGTTGTCATAATCTAAGAAATTTTCCCATACGTAAAATTATATGGAGAAGGGAAGTGAGGTGGTCTTTTTTTTTGGTCAATTGAGGAACTCCATTATTTCTTAAGGGAAGGTCCAAGGGATACATTCATAATTTAATGCAAAGGGGGGTCAAACACTATCCAATCCACTCACTAGGTCTTAACACAAAGATGTGTGAAACAAATAGAATATAAGGATTTTAAATTCTTGCCTTCATAAATGAGGGGAGAGGGTTCCTCTCTTCATAAATGGAGGGATGTCAACCTATTTTGGAGCTTAAAATACTAAAGCAAAGAATGATAATGTTGTAGCCTAGCAAGGCATGCCTCAAAGTAAATAAGCATGTCCATATGATGCCAAAGCTCTCCTTCATCATGGAATTTCTTTTTAGAAGGCCTTGTGGTGGCTCTTGTAAAGTGCCAAACCATTGAAGTACAAGAGGATAGATTGGTGGTCTCCGAGAATGGCATGTTTCCCAATGTATAGTTGAGGTAAGGATGTATATTGGCAAACACATTGTGCAGTTTTGCCAATTTGGCTATGTGAGCATGGTGGTGCACATGGAAATAAGAGTAGATGATGTGGAAGTGTCACCATGGTCCTAAGATCTATGTATCTAATACATGATTGTCTTAGGGATGAAAGAGGGTGATGGTCTAATCAAAGTTGATCATAATACAAAAGTTGCCTCCATTATATAGAGAAGGGAAGAGAATTGGTGTTTACTATGTCTTATTGTGATCATATTGATGGACTAGAGCTACATGTTCTTCCTTAGCATCCTTCTGTTGATATTGGGTAGATTTAGATGTCCTCTCCATGTGAGTTTGGCACAATTGACACCACAAGTAGCTTGCTTGTCTACGACGGGTCTAAGACTCGCTCCATTGGGTCTCAAGGTTGTAAAATATCTCTAATTTGAAAAAAATAAAATTCAACCGTAGAATAGCTTGGCTTGGCTCACTCAGCTTGGACAATAAAAGTGAAGTATAGATGGTCAACCTCCAATTTAAATAGATGGGCCTTCCATATTTGTATAACATTCGTGCTTCAATAAATGGGATTTTTTATGACATGAATTTTTGATTCACCACCTAGGCTTCACACATGCACACATGCACAAAGACTTTTTTTTGGGGGGGTGAAATTACACACACGAGGGAGGGGGGGGGGAGAGAGAGAGAGAGAGATGTTTGTTATTCCCGAGGGTAAGGGTTAAAATTCTACCAGCACCACTAGATTTATCAAGATTTATTCATCTTGCTAGCAACACTGAGCCAGAGGAATAAGATTCCTAAAAGGGAAAAAAAGATTGCATTTGCAAGGTTCGTAAGCTTTGTCTTGCATTTTCTACATAAGGAAAAACATCCTGAGGTTTATTAGGCAAGCTTTTGAACCGCTTGTTGTCAACTCATGTCAAAGGAGCTAGACGTCCCGTTTGATTTCTTACTCAAGCTTGTTGAATGTGTTATAAGCAATCTAAATAATCTCATTGAGTTTGGAATCAATTTGAAGGAATAAATCAAGCATGAAACCTTCAAAATCAAAGCACCACAAAAATGTATTCAGTTCCATGGGACTTTGATAAGCTTGTTTGAGTTCGCAGGTGTCCATTTGACTTGTTTATATGCACCTACTGTGGTCATTGCAAAAATCATTAGACTTAGTTCCTCCAGATCACTATGCAGTTGCTGTGAAAATCACAGTGGGCAAGCATGGGGAGGGAGAGGTTGTGGGAACGTCCTCAAGATTTCTTCGCGTGCTAGGCAAGGAGGTTGCATTTTTTACGTGCCACGTTGCATTTGAAGGGTTGTACCACATGGCATTGCCCTTTGCGTATGAGATGGCACCTCAGAAATAAGTAAATAAAGAAGATTAAAGACATATTGATAGATATAGACATAGATGTGCTCTTTTAGAGGTTATGTGTAACGTGAATTGTAAATGCCAAAATACACATTAACTTATAAATACAAATACACTAAAATACATGAAAGAGAAGAACGAAAAACCATGAAATGGAAGAGGACACAAGGCAAAGCATAGGGTACAATCTCGCCCCTCAAGGTGTGTGGCTCGTGATCCCACACCTTGAGTATTTATAATATTTTAAAAGTAATGCATGAGCCAAAATACAAGGATATGTGATCCTCTCATTGCCAAGGCATGTCCTTGCCTTTAGCCATCCTTATACATCCTTTTCTCTTCTCCACTCCTTTACTCACGATTGAGTCTATCACATCCAAAATACATGCCCAAAAATAATGGGAAGGCTTTAGAGCACTCTCCCTTATTACATTTTGAAATAGGCCCTTGGCCATTATTACAAAAGCCTTTGCATGGCATAAAGCATTAATCCACAATGATTCAACACCACTCTTCCAAGATCATAAGCCAATAAATGTAAAAGGAATTTGAGGCCTTTATCAATTGCAATCAACAATTGCGCATTAATTCATATGACCAAATATACCAAGGTGAGGCACACAGCCTTATACTTCAAATATTTGCCAATAATTGCCAAGGCTTGCCAATGTTACTTTGAGCTTTAATATTTTTGATCTTCCTTAGCATCAACTGACCTCATGAAACCAAAGCATATTAGTAAAATAATTGCATCGCACATTAAATACTAATAGCTTCAACACTTAGCATCCTAATGGCATACACCAAAATACTCATGACTACTTGTCATAGTACCAACATGCTAAGAAATGGTCATCACATGCATCTACTAAATAATTCAAGTATTTCATAATGGCATCACCCACAATACTTAATTAAATGGTCCTCGTTTAGCCAGGTGTCCCTGAAGTAAACCACATAAGAATACTGATAGAACCCCCGCCACGTCTAGTGCGATTCTATCCTATTCGCAAATACTTTGCTTAATTTCAATACAAGAATTGAGAAATAATTTCTCGTAACATTCCCTCTTGCTTGATATGCAATTGACCGTAGTTGTGTTTTTATATGAGTGTAGGAGATCAAGGAAATTTGAATATATTACTCAAGGAAATCTGAGTATATTACTTAGGAACCATTGTGCTTCTTTCTTTCGAAGGTGCTTGAATCTCATTGTGTGGATTTTCACTGATCATTATGATACAATCAAGGATTACCCTTTTCAATACTTATTTTTCCAAACAGAGAATGAGAAAAGATTTACCCATCTAATGATGGATATGAACCATAATTGCCTTCAACTAAGGCTTTCCAACAATGTATACTACTTGATAAACATCAAAGGTATACCATCTTTGAAATATTAATTCATCAATTAAAATATTCATAATGTTCCTGAATGAAGTCTAAAAACTCAAGTATAAAACTTGCACTATCACATGCTTCCCAATCAATTGAAAATCTATTTCACATTGAATTCAATTTCAAGCATCTTTGCATCTTTGAAGAGATGATGTCTTGGAAATTTCTTCTCCCTATCATTCGTCTTCTTAGGATAATCATTCCTACTCATTACTTGAAATTTCCAATTTCTTGGATAGTACTAACTTGCATACTTCAGCAGAGTTCTAGTACACATCAAATTATATATCAAGTAATTATATCTTTATCTCTTGGAGATAATTTCACCAAAGTTTCTTCCCTTATCCTTTCCTTAGGGAAATCATAGTCAAAACAAGATTTGTATAAAATATCCTTGAGAGATACTAACTTCAATAATCAAGATTTAATCTAGCTATTAAAAGCTTTCCTTTTGATAGCTAGACACATGCAAGATCTGCAACTTGGAAAAACTTCATAAGCAATCATTCATGTATTGCCTCTTGCTTGGCATGAATGTTCATCCATAATTAGAGAAAATCTTTTTTTGCTTTCGCAAAGCTAAAGCTCGAATAAATTTGCAAATCAAAATACTCAAAAATAAAGATCAATCAACTTTTCTATAATTAAGCTTTGTCAGGCATCATCATCTTCTTGATATATGCCAGATTTCTTATCATATATTCCCCAATTCTAAATATGAAAGAATGTTAATACTTATTTATCTTGCCATTTTTATGATCTTGTAAATGGGACCTATAATACTTTCATTGCCATCTTTAGCTAAATATGTATGGCCAAATCAAAATGAATAAAAATATTCTTTGATCAATTCAATAAAATTTAAATCTTGCTAGAGTAAAACTTATCATGTCAACTTATATCTTAATGTAAATCATAAAAGTTTTTCTAGCTATAATTTCCCTTTTTTTTTTTTTGGGATCATCAGTAAATAATATCTTGAAATAGCTTAATTAATCAAAACATAAACTAGTAATGATAGGTAATAACCCAGTATATATTTTCTTATGTAGCTACAAAATATACACAAAACATTATCTAACATTACCACCAAAAAGCTACATTCACCACTTTCTTGTCTCTTTTGAGTTAGGGCATTATCACTTCTTTTTATCAAATAGCCAAATATATATTTTTCCAATCTCGGGACAAATAAACTTAAGATTTGATTAGGTCAACAACAAAGCAATTACGATATTCAAACCATAAAATTATGATACTTTCCTCTAATAGAGGTCCGGAAGTTAATTATACTTCCAAAAGTTGTAGCTGCAATAACTTGGACAACCGGCTTTGAAAAAGCATTCAAATAGCTTTACTTATGAAAGAATTAGTAAATATGGGAGAGGGGTAGAAGAGGGGTGTGACTTGATAAGCTCTTGGGAGTCTCTGTTAACGTATTAGAGGGCAAGTCATCCTCTTATCATTTTGAAAACGGCTCTTATCTTCTTCTTCAACGATATGCGAGCTTTTCTCCCTTGACAAGCATTTTTGAACCCGCTCATCTGCTTCACCATAGCCCAAACAGACCGAGGGAATGCTTTCGAAGTTCTAAAAACCCTGTAGCCGACTTTAGAGGCAAATCCGTCACCGAATTCTTCAAGGCTGAATTCTCTTCATCTCGCACGGCCGTCCGAGACAGGATGCATTATTTGCAGCGAATTTCTTCCAAGGGCCGTTTTATCTCGTTTGGAGAGGCTTGGATATGCACTAGAGCAAGGGAATGGAAGAAGCATTGCGAGGCAAGGAGAGAAGAAGCGGCTCGCATGGCATCACGAACAAAGATGAAAGTCTCTCTGTTTTCTTTTCCAAATGAGGAACAAGACTAATCAAAGTTAGGCCCTTCAAAAATTTAACTTCCAAATGAGGAACAAGACTTTAATCAAAGTTATAACTCTCCAAAGTACATTTGGAGTTTCCCTTTTTTTTTGAAATCTGAGTCGAGTGCTCTTTCAGCTCTCTTCCCAACAATTCCTTGGGGAAGTACCTCTCAATCTCAGGTCCTCGTGGAGTGTAGCAAGAGCTCTGACACCATTGTAACTTGAATTGTAAATGCCAAAATACACATTAGCTAAAGCATAGGGTACAATCTCCCCCCTCAAGGTGTGTGGCTCGTGATCCCACACCTTGAGTATTTATAATATTTTAAAAGTAATGCATGAGCCAAAATACAAGGATACCTCATCCTTTTCTCTTCTCCACTCCTTTACTCACGATTGAGTTTATCACATCCAAAATACATGCCAAAAAATAATGGGAAGGCTTTAGAGCACTCTTCCTTATTACATTTTGAAATAGGCCCTTGGCCATTATTACAAAAGCCTTTGCATGGCATAAAGCATTAATCCACAATGATTCAACACCACTATTCCAAGATCATAAGCCAATAAATGTAAAAGGCATTTGAGCCCTTTATCAATTGCAATCAACAATTGCGCCAAGGTCATTAATCAATATGACTAAATATACCAAGGTGAGGCACACAGCCTTATACTTCAAATATTTGCCAATAACTGCCAAGGCTTGTCAATGTTACTTTAAGCTTTAATATTTTTGATCTTCCTTAGCATCACCTAAACTCATGAAACCAAAGCATATTAGTAAATAATTGCATCTCGCACATTAAATACTAATACCTTCAACACTTAGCATCCCAATGGCATACACCAAAATACTCATGACTACTATTAGCCAGAAAAGAAATCGAGACCAGAGGCTAGAGGCTAAGCATGGCGACGCTCGGGGGCCATAGAGGAAAGGAGAACGTGAGGACGAAACGTTATCATGGGAGGGGAAAAGGAATTAGAAGGGGAGGGAATGAAGAGGGAGACTATGACACAAGGGGAAAGGGAGAGGGGGAAGAGAAGCATGTACATGATGGGAGGGGGAATGTAAAGATGGAGACATCAAGGGAAGAGGACCATCCTTTATTTTAAAAGGAAGGGAAGGGAGAAATCAAAGTACTAGCTAGGTGGCTTTACAAGAATGAGCGTGTCCCATCAAGGAATAGCCCCCTCCTTTTATAACCAAGAGAGGGGGTCTCTCCCAATAAATGCATCCTCCCATATGCATGGTGTGTGTGGAAAAGTCTCCCATGTGGGCTAGGCAGTTACGCACTCTCAATTGTGTGCGATAACCCTTTGCCTCATTTTTCCACATAAATCAAGCCCCATATCTCAAGTCTATGATACTCCTTTGGTCTCTTTCCAATTTTATAATACGTTCAAACCTCTAGGAGGACAAGTGGAGGGTTGGCACAAGGAATCTTGCCACCTCATCCTACTTTCCCCATTATTTAACTTACTCTCTTGGACCTTCTATACCTCCCCCACATGGGCCTATCCTATATGGAGGGAATAACCCAATATAATATCCAGCTCCACCTATTTTATATTACTTCTCCCATGGTCAGAGACTATTACCATGGGTGTCCCAAACCTTGTGCAGATACGTTCAAATATGAAATTTGAAACTGCCTTACCATTTGCAACGGGGAGGGCGATAGCTTCAGCCCACTTAGTGACATACTGAGTGGCTATCAAAAGATACTTCTTTTTGTGAGCAGTCATGGGCAAGGGCCCGACAAAATCTATTCCCCACTTCTGAAACGGATGGATGGACATCACTGGGTGATGTTGCCCAGGACGCAAATCCTTCCTACCAAAGAATTGGCATGGTTCATAGGTTTTGCAATACAAAGTGACATCCTTGAACAAGGTCGGCCAATAGTATCCAGCATGTAAAATCTTCTTAGCTGTATAGTCACTGGCATAGTGGCCTCCACAAAATCCATCATGATAATGCTTCAATACCTTAGGTACTTCATCTGCATCAATGGCCCATCTTAGTATCCCATCCATGCCTTGACGGTACAACACCCCATCAAAGAGGATGTAGCGCCTACTATCTCTGCGGATCTTCTTTCTCTCATAGCTAGTACTTTCTGGAGGAAAGGAAAAGTAGTCAGAAACCTGTAGATACCACCATACCATGGATCCCCAACTTCTATGGCCACTACAAGGGTTACATCGAGGCACTCCTCTAAATCAATCAAAGCATTCTTCAAGTTAAAACAACCCCCTTTTACAATTTTGAAAGAAAAATCATATTCTTGTAGAACTGCCAACCATTTGGCCAACCAGCCCATGGGATTTGGTGATTGAAGAATCTGCTTTGCAAGACCATTGCTAGAGATTATAATGAAGGACTTTCCAGCCACATAATGCTTAAATTTCTCAATGCAAAAAACCAAAGACAAGGCATGCTTGTTACCCTCTGAGTAGCATCATTCGGTGCCGAGCAATTGTCAAGAAGCAAATCGAACGGGATAAATGAATCGATCCTTCCCTTGTTGGAGAAGAATACCTGCCAGAGTGTGCTCACCAAACCCAGGATTGATATAGAAAGTCTTTGAACAATTTGGATTGCATAGAATGGGTTCTGAAGCAAGAGCATTCTTGATTTGTGCAAACCCATGATCACAATCCTCATCCCAACAGAAATCAACCCCATCTTTTAATAGCATAGTCATGGGTCATGTCAAAGGAGCATATTGATCAATGAAGTAGTGATAGTATCTTGCTAGATTAACAAATAAGCGTACCTAACATTTGGTTGTTGACGGGGAGAGCTTGAGGATGGCTTCTACCTTCTCGGGTCAGGCTTGACACCCTCGGATGAGACAATATGTCCCAGTAACCTCCCTTGAGTGGCTCCAATGGTGCATTTCTCTGGGTTGAGACTGCCATTCGCATCATTGACCCTTTGGAAGGCCAACCTAACCTTCATGATGTGCTCCTTACGTGACGAGAATATAGAAAAATCATCTAAAAACACCTCCAAGAAATCCCCCAAATAAGGAGCAAACACCATCTGCATAAATCTTTGAAAGTTAGCAAGAGCATTGGTGAGGCCAAATGGCATTACTTTGAATGCAAATGTCCCCCAGGGTGTGGCAAATGTGGTTTTAAGCACATCTTCTTCGGCAATTCTAATTTGATAAAACCTAGAGTAACCATCATAGAAAGTATACATCTCATGACCACTTACATTCTAAAGAATGAGGTCTTGAAAGGGAAAAGGATGATGGTCCCTCTTGGTGGCTGCATTGAGTTTCTTATAGTTGATGCAAACCTGCCACTTGTTGTTTTTCTTTGGGGTGACTACCACTGGTGAAACCCATTCAGTATTGTGAACCGGAACAATAAACCCAGCTTCTACAAGCTTCTGCAACTCCGAGCGCAAAGCTCGGTCTGTAGGGGCCCTAATCTCCGATACTTCTGAGCCATAGGCTTCGCATCAGGCTTCAGCTCTATCTTGTGCTCTATGGCAGTCACATGACGAAGGTGGTGGTAGCTAGTTGCAAAGAGGTCATTGAAATCTTTGAGCATTTCTAGGCACTCGTCTTTCTCACTTGGAGTGAGGTTTGGGGAAAGCATAGATTCAAGCTGTTGAGGACTAACTGTTACCTTTTCTATAGGTGGCGGGGTCGGAGACACCCCCATCATGTAAACTTCCTCTCTGAGAGCTCCTCCCCCCTATCTGATTCTTCCATTGATTCAGACATTGAGGATGAGAGAGTATCACTGTCTTGCTCCTCTTCTTCTTCTAGTTTCGTGGCACTTGGTTGCACCGGGATCTTCTCCTTAGAAGCACCAAAAGACATGTGTCCTATCTTCCAATAGTTGACTGTATACATCACTCTTTCTCAACCATGGTCTCCCGAGTATGGTTGTGTAACACCTACCTGTATCTTCAATGTCCACTACATAGAAATTGATGGTGGTGGTCAACCCGTTGATAGTGATGGGCAAATCCACAATGACTCCTAGGGTGGCGAGTTGTCGACCATCTGCTACCTTGATTCGAGTGGAGGAACACCTTGTACATTTAAAATTCAATTTCTTCATGATTCGAGGCACCATGGTATTACATGCAGCTCCCCCATCAACACACACATTTTTGACCCGGCAATTATCTATGATGACATTGATTGTATGTGGGTGCCGATCAATTTCTTCAGAGATAGAAGATACCTCTCTTACCTTTCGCTTTTTCTTGTTCCTCCTTGTTGAGAGCCCTTGCTACACCTCACGTCTCACCTTAGGGCTTAATGCTATTAGTTGAGGGAGCGTGATGCTCAAAGAATGATGAGCAAGGTCCTGAATGACCAAATAGTCTTCTTGCCCCGAGCTGATGGGAAAATGCGAGGGCGACCACTTACTCCTATGAGATCTTTTAGTCTTCTCTATTGGTGGGTTTGCCATCTCAGCATCTGAGGGCTCTGAGAAGGACACCTTCTTCCTGGGGCGGCCTGGTTCACGGTTTGGAGAGGGGTCCGACGTGGTACGACTTCTTTTCCCGAGGTCAAGGTGTGAAGATAGTGGGAGAGAAGGAAGGAGTCTCACTTGCGGCTTTCTCACATACACAATGGGGGAATACACACAAAGGTGGAGGTTGAAAACAGTTTTCCTCTTCTTAGTTGTGAAAGCCAAAAGAACTCTAGTACAAAGAAATAGAAGAACCCTATATGTGGGTCTCAAACCAAACTCAGCTAACTAAGGTGGCATACTAACTGAGCCACGAACTAGAGTACATAAGGATAGTTGTCATCGAGCTATTATTCATGGGTGGTGTACCAACCGCATCTGCAGCTAACAAGTCAGTGACATAAATGCACAATGGTCACCCTGGCATATCACGAGTGGAGGTCGATATCTCAACACTCCCCCTCAAGCTCAATCCCAATTCCTGCACACCAAGCAGGTCTCTGAACTTGCGCAGCTTCTTTGTGCCCAATGCCTTCATAAATATGTCAGCTACCTGATCCTTTGTGCTAACATAAACTAGATCAATAAGACCTAGTAAAACCTTCTCCCGCACATAGTGATAATGCACCTCAATGTGCTTTGTTCTAGCATGATAGACTGGGTTATTTGCCAAGTGTATATTGCTCATGTTATCACAATAAATGACAACTGGCCCATCTGTAGACTAATGCATATCATAAAGTAGCTTATGCAACCAAGCTACCTCACATGCAGCCATTGCTGCACCCCTGTACTCAGCCTCTATGCTCAACAAGGCAATTGTAGGTTGTTCCTTGCTACTCCAATTGACTGCAGCACTCCCAAAAGAGCACATATCCACTGGTAGATCGTCTATCAGAAATACTACCAGCCCAATCAGCATCAGTGTATCCATGCAACTGTATCTGAACCCCAGTCTCATAAAATAGTCCATACTGCAATGTGGACTTCACATACCTGAGTATGCGTCTAGCCTTATCCAAATGCGGTTTCCTTGGAGCCTGCATAAACTGACTTACCAATCCAACAGCATAGCTCAAATCTAGCCTGGTAATAGTCATATAAATCAAACTTCCTACTATGCATCTATACATAGTAGGGTCTTCCAGAAGCTCACCTGCATTTGCACTCAGCTTCACATTCTACTCCAAAGGAACTGAAATAGGCTTACAGCCTATCGTCCCATATTTGGACAACATGTCCAATTCATACTGCCTCTGCAAGAGCCGTATCCCACTTGGTGATCTAATCACCTCAATGCCTAAGAAATAACGCAACTCTCCCAAATCCTTCATCTCAAACTTCTGCTTCAATAGCATTTTCACATGAAGAATATCTTCATCACTATCACCTGTGATGATCAAATCATCAACATAAATGACAAGCAGCATAATACCTTTCTCTGTTTTTCCCACATAAAGTGAGAAATTTGCCTTGGAAATCTGAAAGCCAATAGTGACAAGATACTATCCTATCTTGTTAGACCATGCTCTAGGTGCTTGCTTCAAGCCATACGAGGCTTTCTTCAACCTGCAAACAAACTCAGGATGAATAGCATGAACATAACCTGGTGGCTGCTCCATAAAGACCTCTTCTTGCAAATCACCATGCAAGAAGGCATTCTTTACATCCATCTAATGTAAAGACCATCCCTTTGATGTAGCCATAGCAATGACTGCTCTTACGGTTGCCATCCTTGCAACCGGACTGAATGTTTCTTCATAATCAATGCCATATGTCTGTGCATACCCCTTGATAACTAATCTTGCCTTGTATCTATTCACATAACCATCTGCATTGTGCTTCACCTTATAAACCCAACAAAAGGAATACCCAACTCATCATCAATGCTCTGTTCTGAGCCACTGGATTCACCATCCACATAAGAGTGACCTACATTCACATCAAACATGGGCTGATCTACCTTCTCTTTTCCTTTTCGTGATACTTGCATACCACTATCTGCATTTCTTTGAGGAGATTCTCCTGATCTCAATCTGCCTGTCCATGGTGAAGTATGTGAACCACTGCTAGAGGACACTGTAGGTCCATTAATATTTTGTGATTACTGCTGTGAATTCCGTGCAACATTACCATTTTGTACATCTATATCATCAATCACATTTACTGGTTTATACCACCTGCTCATCTCATCAAAAACATCTCTGCTCACTGTAAACTTACAAATAGAAGTGTTATAGCATCTATACCCTTTCTGCTGTAGAGAATAACCAATAAAGATGCACTTCTCAGCTTTTGGATCCAACTTGGACCTCAACTCATCTGGCACATGAACATAGGCAATGCAACCAAAAATTTTCAAATGAGAAATATCTGGTTTCCTACCAGTATACATCTCCTCTGGCGTCATGCCATGTATTGCTGTAGTGGGAGTTTGTTCATTATGTAAACTGCTATAGTAATTGCTTCAGACCAATAATAATCTGGTAGGTCTTTTTCATTTAGCGTGGGTTGAGATACCTCTCCAATATGCCTGTTTTTCCTTTCTGCAAGTCCATTTTGCTGTGGGGTATGACTGCATGAATGTTGCTGCTTTATGCCATGCTCCTACAGGAACCTTGCAAACTCATCTGACCTTAGGCATTTTATTTGTAGGCTTGTTTCTTTTTCAACCATAGCTTTAAAAGCTTTGAAATGCCCAAACACTTCACTTTTCTTTTTCATAAAGTACACCCAAACTTTTCTACTGTAATCATTAATAAAAGTGACAAAATAATGACAGCCTCCAATAGATGTAGCTTTAGTAGTCCACACATCAGAGTGGATTAATTCCAATGGCTTATTACTCTCTTGAACATGTCTAGGAAATGGTTTCCTTGCCTGTTTTCCAAATTGACAGGCTTCACATACCTTATGCATTTCTGCAACCTTGAATTTAGGCAATCCTGCAATAATATTTTGGGCTTGCATTGATTTAAGTCACTGTACATTAACATGACCAATGCGTTTATGCCAGATATCAATATCTGCAACTACACCGGTCCCATGTGCAAACATTGTTGCACTCAATTTGGGCATGTCCGCATCCAACGTAAACATCCTACCCTTCTTCTTTCCTTTTGCTATCAAGCAACCGTTATTTTTCATATCCTCAACAAAGCATCCATGAGGATTACATCTAACCTGCAAGCCCTGCTCAACCATTTAACCAACAGAATCCAGGTTCTTGGTGATATTCGGGACATTAAATACATCAGACAGGTATTTCTTTTTCCCATCTTGCATAGACAAAGGAATTTTACCAATCTGCACAATAGGATGTGCAGTATCATCACCAGTCTCCACAAATCCTAGTCTTTCCATTTTCCTTGCATCCTGCATCCATTCTGCATGACCTGTCATGTGGTTTGATGCACTTGAGTCAACATACCACACATCATTACTTTCTTCTGCACTTGTCATAGAATTGGTCATGTGCTGCACCATAAACAAATGCTCATTTCTGTCATCACCCTATCTACTAGAGGATGCATAATTGCCTTGCTGCAATTTTCCATTCATAATGTCATTCTGCTTTTTGTAGCAGTCTTTAGCCATATGACCCATTTTACCACAATAGTAGCATTCAACATTGCTGTTTGCATTTTGGCCTCTCTGCCATCCACCACGACCTCTTTGGCTCCCCCTGCATCGAGTTACCATGTCCTCCTCCAAACGACTAGTTTTCTTGAGTTTCCTGCATATTCTGATTTCTACCACGGCCTCCAGATCGGCCTCCTCTACCTCTTCTAGCATTTGAGTAGAAGAAAGTTTCTTTTAAAGTTCCTCCTAAAGAAAATGCACCACCATTTCTCTGCTCTTCAGAAATTAGAAGAGCAAACAACTCCTCAAAATCAAGAAATTTTTCACGAACGGCAATGGATGTCTGGAACTATGCATAATCCTTTCCTAGACCATTCAAGGTCACAGAAACTAGATCATCATCTTCCACTGGCGACCCAATGGAAGCAAGTGCATCTTCAATTTTCTTCACCTTCATGTGGTAGTCATTGATGCTCATATTTTCTCTCTGCACATTGTGCAACTCCTGCTTGAGCTGCATTTTCCTGGCTTGCGTATTTGTGCTGTACATTTTTGCCAAAGTATCCCATGCCTCCTTTGGCGCACTTGCATCCTGAATATGCACAATCATAGAATCTGAAATACTGATAGACAGCTAGTACATAACTTTTCAGGCTCTCTCATGCCATCCTTTAAATGCCTGCATTTCCTGTTGATTGGGAACATTAGGAAGAACTTGTTCTTCTTCATTTCCTATAATGAACTCCCAATAGCCTTTTCCCATGAGGAAATTCGTCATTCTAAACTTCCATGCTTGGAAGTTGTTCTTGTCAAGATTTTCAGTGACAATCTGTGAAAGAGAATCAGACGCCATTATAGAACACTACAAAATATTCTGTCATTGCAAAAAACATAGCTTCTGCCTCACACGAGCAAATCTGCAAAAGCTATTTAGAGCAGTGGTCGCACAGCAAAAACAGGGCCTTTTTCTTAGTGCTTGCAGAGAACTTCTTCCACACCGTGAAGGGCGTCTCAATCTGAGACAATGCACTCTTGCACTTTCTGGCTGTGCTACCTACAGAGATTTGCTCCCAAACTCGAAAAAGGAAAGCAACACTGGTCCTCTTACCAGGACATGGTGAACTTGGTTTGCTTTCTTGAGCTCCTTACCACGAACTAGGCTCTAATACCATGTGAAGATAGTGGGAGAGAAGGAAGGAGTCTCACTTGCGGCTTTCTCACATACACAATGGGGGAATACACACAAAGGTGGAGGTTGAAAACAGTTTTCCTCTTCTTAGTTGTGAAAGCCAAAAGAACTCTAGTACAAAGAAATAGAAGAACCCTATATGTGGGTCTCAAACCAAACTCAACTAACTAAGGTGGCATACTAACTGAGCCACGAACTAGAGTACATAAGGATAGCTATCATCTAGCTATTATTCATGGGCAGTGTACCAACCGCATCTGCAGCTAACAAGTCGATGACATAAATGCACAATGGTCACCTTGGCATATCACGAGTTGGAGCTCGATATCTCAACACAAGGATCTCTTCATCAGAATCCTCAGTGCCAGATTCACTTAGAAGATTCACCCTTGGAATATTGGGACATTCCGTGTGATAATGACCTTTCTGGTGGCACTCATAGCATACAACATTAGCTCGGTCTCTTAGAGGGTTCGCTTGATTTTTGAGGCCCACCATCTCAAGCCGAAGATCATAAGGGCCTTGGCTAGGTCATTGACTCTAGGTTCTTTTATAGGAGGGGCCTCTTTAGCTAGAGGGGCCGAGGGAGTAGAAATGAGGGGGGCTCATGGGTGAGGCTGGGGAAATCTTCGAGGTAGAGGGTGAGAATATACACCTTGTTGAGGGTAAGCATCTAAGGGAGGACCATACATTTGAGGTGGAGGTGGTGGATACATTCCTGATGAGGGGTGGGGGTATGCCCCTGAGTTAGATCCCCCAGGTTGTTGCAGGAATTGAGGGGGTTGCAGAGGGACAATCATCTTTTTTGAAGTGGGGCCAGACTGAACTTTATCAAACTTTTGAGCAATCTCATGTGCTAGCACCATAGTTTCTGAATTCTCCCATTTAAGCTTGAGGCAGAATTCATCACTTGCTCCTGCTACAAGGTAGCCCAGCACATGCTGAGTCATTCCAGCTCGAAATTCGGCATTGTCGTCCTGTGTGGCAATTAAATGGTCTAGGAGCATGGCCGCTCGATCCACATATCGACGTGCCATCTCACCTTCTGACTGCTTCAAGTTTGCCACCTGTAGGTACACATTCTCTGGCTCCTCTTCTTTGTCGAAATACTCAATCATTGATGCTGTCAACCTTGGCCAGCTTTGACAAACGTCTTCGGCCTGTTTCTCATACCACACTTGAGCCAAACCCTCTAGAAATGTGGGAAGAACCAACAGCCATCTGTCTTCAGTAAGAAAGTTGAGAGAAACACAATGGCGCTTGAAGGCCACAAGATACTCAGTTGGATTTTCTTCAACCCATCCACAAAAAATGGGAATGTTAGCCATGCTTGGAAAATGGAAAAGAGAGAGACGAAATGAGCCTTATCTATGGGCAAACAATGGAAAGAGGTAGCTTGAAATGAAAATCAGGTGAAGATACATCCACAAAACACACATAGGTAGGGTAGTGTGTGACTGCTATATTGTGAAATACTACACGGGAAGAATTTTCAGCATAGAATAGCTCATAGACAATCTTAAAAGGACCAACCCTCATGATATCACAGCCATCTTTACAAGCGAGGGTTAGAGACACGGTGCTGCATGAGGTTGTTCATCAAGGCAAACAAGAATGCCATGACAAATGTCAACAGTTAGAGAGCTTGCACATCACCTTCGGCTTCTTCCAGTTCTTGTAGTCACCATGCTATTTCTTTAAGGGGTGTGCGGTCCGGCATCCTTCTTTTGAGCAATGTCCTTGAGGACCTTTCTGATGATCTTCCGAAGTCGATAAACTCATATCAAGTATGCCCAACACTTAGTTTCATGATGACCACAACCTTTGCATTCCTTACAAATGATCACCCTCCTTCGAGGCTTGCAGCTTTGTTGGGGTGGTGCTTCCACTCACGTCATGTGTGATTGAAGTACAAGCTTCTCGTGCCAGGAAATAAAGTACTTTTGCTTTTTACAGCAAGAGTAAAATCCCCATGGTTAGAGAGTTACAGTTCCCGAGATTTCAATATATAAACAAAAATCATTACATTTTCATAACTTCCAAATTGTTGGCCCAATGAGAGAGGGGGTGCGCGGGATCTGCTGTTATAGTTTTGCAGAAACTTAGAAAAAATGTCAGCGACCAGAAGACGCAGGAGCACAGAAAATTGTCGCATGGGTGAACATAGTAGATGCGCGAAGTAAGAAAACTATCCATGACTAGAAGACGCAGGACCCTAGAAAACTGTCACGTGGGTGAACACAGTAGACGCACAAATAGAATGCGCACAGGAACTCAGAAGGAGCACATATGTTACAGTTCTACAGATGCGATTGGTACGAGCAGAAGATTTGCCGGCCAGAATACACGTAGAAACCATGAGCAGAAAGCAGGCAAACTGAAAGTGCAGAAGTAGGGAGGTTTTGCAGCCGTAGGGATAGGGAAGGTACACAGTTTGGAGGTGCAAAAGTAGAGAACTGTGCACGGAAGAGGCTACAAAGCCGCACCTAGTCGTAGGAGTAACATGTTTTACACCACTAGCTGTGGAGATTCCGATCCCAGCAGCCACATAATTTTTATTAGTCAGAAAAGAAATCAGGACCAGAGGCTAGAGGCTAAGCATGGCGATGCTCAGGGGCCATAGAGGAAAGGAGAACGTGAGGGCAAAACATTATCATGGGAGGGGAAAAGGAATTAGAAGGGGAGGGAATGAAGAGGGAGACTATGACACAAGGGGAAAGGGAGAGGGGGAAGAGAAGCATATACATGATCGGAGGGGGAATGTAAAGATGGAAACATCAAGGGAAGAGGACCATGCTCTATTTTGAAAGGAAGGAAAGGGAGAAATCAAAGTACTAGCTAGGTGGCTTTACAAGAATAAGCGTGTCCCATCAAGGAATAGCCCCCTCCTTTTATACCTCCCACATGCATGGTGTGTGTGGAAAAGTCTCCCATGTGGGCTATGTGGGGGTTAAAGGTCACTGTGCCTTTACCCCGGTTATGTACAATACTCAAATACATATATAAATGAATGAAAAAGAAGATTAGGGTGGTTCTGCACCCACCAAAACTTATGTGGCTCTCTGTCTCTGTCTCTGTCTCTGTCTCTGTCTCTGTCTCTCTCTCCCTCTTCCGTTCTTGCTTCCGTTGAGAGCACTCTCAACTGGTATCAGAGCCCGGGTGATCTAGTTGAGTGTGTGTGAATGCTTGAAGCTCAGCAGCTCTATGGGAGGAAGGAGAAGCTCTGTGGGAAGCTTTGCGGGCGACTTTACTTGCATCTGTGTGTGCAGAGACCTTGGAGGAACCTTTGGAAAAGTTACTTTGTTTTTGCAAAGTGGTTTTGAGAGCCTGTTAAGTATTTTCAAAGAAAAAGTCGTTTTTTGAGCTTTTCCCTGTTCCGTTCGATGACAGAGACTCCGTATTGACTTGTAGAGGTAACTATTGCTTGCTTTTGGTGTCCACTTCACTTCAGGAGTTGGAAACACCTTCATTCTTGAATCTGGGATCATTTCATTGGATTTCTGGCTCATTGTGTCAGTTTCTGCGTTTTTTGCCCGGGTGTTAGAACTCAAGTTTGAAGCAACCATTTGCAGATCTGTCAGTTCCGGTGGGCTCAAGAGGTCCTAAAACTTCTATGTTGCTCATCATTCGCACTCCGGTGGAGTTTACAAATAGCTGTGTTTCCAAAAACGTTTTTCAATCCGTGTGTTGGACCTAGTGATTGAGACCACTATTTCCAAACCCGTCTATCCCATTGCGTTCCGGATGCCCAAAAACCCCTACCTATTAGTTCTTGCACGATTCGGTAAGGGATTTTTAGAGTTATAGATCTCAGTGTATTCAATTTCGTCTCTCTATTATGCATTTTTCATTCTAAGGTTTTGAAACCTTAGATTTATGCCACATGGTAGTGGATAAGTGTTGACTCCCATTTCTCACTCATTGGTTGGGATTTTGGAGTTCTGGCAGAAGAGAGATATTTGCAAATTTTTTTGCTGAGTCCGATTATGCAATGGCACCCATGTTTTGAGGCATCTCAGGTTCTATTTTCAGTAGCAGCCATCACCGTGGGACTATGATTTTTTGAGCATACCTTATGCAGATCACTCTGGTTGCAGTTTGAGCAGTGTCCGCTCATTCGTGGTATGCATTGGGTTGCAGTGGATGATTTATAGGCCATTTGGATGCATTACGGTCCTTATTGGATGCGTTGATAGACCCAAATTACCTTGTGGGATGCTATTTTTTATGGACGCTTTGCACATGGATGCTATTTTAAGCTGAGGGATAGCTTTGACACATTGCAGGTGATGCACTTATAGTGCTATGGTCTCTTGGATGAGATATTAATGATGCATATGCCAGTGGATAGTGTTTATGCTTGAGTCATTCGGCACTTATTGGCATTTTCTTTTGGGCTAGATTTGCTCATATGGATGCATAGTATATGCACAATGAGTCAGATGCATCTTTTGATGCTTTGAGCTTTGAGCTTTGGTGATATTTCACTCTATTGTGGCATACACACTTGGGTGCACCTGGTATTTGGGGTGATTCTCTCTTGCAGGTACTAGTATTTTGGATTTTGTTTCATTTGCATCATGGCATCCTCTTCCATGTTTGAAAAGGAGTTTTTCAGCATTAAAAAGTTTGATGGGACAAACTTTTCTTTATGGAAAGAACAAATAAGGGATATGCTTATTCAAAAGAAGCAGATTAAACCCTTGGCTTTATGGAAAGAACAAATAAGGGATGTGCTTATTCAAAAGAAGCAGATTAAACCCTTGGCAGGGATTGAAGCTAAGCCTGCAAATATTTCTGAGGATGATTGGAATGAGTTGGATGCATTAGCAAAGTCTACTATTAGACTTCATCTTGCAGAGTCAGTTTATTTCACAGTAGTAAATGAGCAGACTACGGAAGATTTGTGGAAGAAACTGTGTGACTTATGAGAAGGAAACTGCCTCTAATAAAGTTTACCTCATGAAGAGGTTGTTTGAGCTACAGATGAAGGAAGGGGTCTCCATTGCTTCTCACTTGAATGAATTCAATATTATTTTCAGCGAGCTTTAGGCTCAGAAAATGAATTTTGATGCGGAGACTAAGGCAATATTTCTCTTATGTTCATTGCCATCCTCATGGGATACCTTCCGTATAGCTGTCAGTAACTCTGCACCTGGTGGAGTACTGAAATTTGATGATGTTGTGGGTAGCTTGTTGGCCGAGGAGATTAGACGGAAGTCTATGGATGGCAACAAGCCGGATGCAGCCTTAAATGTGCAAAGGGGCAGATCATAGTTTAGGGGAAATCCCCAAGAAAGAGGGAAGTCACGTAGCAAATCCAAGGCACGAAACATTGAGTGTTACCATTGTGGCAAGAAGGGCCATATGAAAAAGGATTGCTACAAGCTAAAAAGAGAGCAAAAGGATAAGAAAAATAATGCAAATTGGGGTGCAAATCAAAAGGAAGAGAGTCCAAAGGAGGACAAAGGAAAAGTGAAGATGGAGGAGATCAATGCAGTCACAGATGATAGTTACAATGACGTCCTCTTCATGTATAGTTTATCTGCAGAGTTGCTTACCACTTCAGATGATGCATATTCCCAGGATTGGATTTTGGATTATGGTGCTTCATTCCATGTTACTCCCCATAGGGAATGGTTCTCCACTTATGACAGTGGAAAGACAGGTTGTATCCATCTTGGAAATGACTATGCATGTGACATAGTGGGAGTAGGTGACATAAAGTTTTCTTTTGCAAATGGGTCTGCATTTTTTTTGAAACATGTGAGACATGTGCCTAAGCTGACCAAGAGTCTTATTTCAGTGGGTCAACTAGATGATGCTGGTTTTCACACCACTTTTGGCTTTCAGAGTTGGAAAATTCAGAACACCACGAGACATCCACGACACTGCACTACCTGCAAAGGTGAACACATAACTAGAAGTGATCTCCTACTATTCACATGCCCTGCATAGTCTGAATCTGTGTACTGAAGTACTTGCATGTCTCCTTTACCAAAGCAGATGCACATCTCCTTGGTACCCTTCATGTACCTCATGATGCACTTAACTGCCTCCCAATGCCTCTTTCCTAGATTAGCCATATACCGGCTAACAACTCCCACTCTGCAAATGCAATGTCTGGTCTAGTAGCTATCATAGCATACATAAGACTCCCAACTGCTGATGCATAAGGAACCTTGGCCATCACGGCCTTTTCCTCATCTGATTTGGGACTATCTGTATGACTCAGTTTCACATATGGAGGCAATGGAGTACTCACTGCCTTCCCCCCCTCCATATTGAAATGCTGCAATACTTTTGTAACATACTCTTTTTGTGAAAGCCAAAGGAGTTTCCTACTCTGATCACGCATAATGCACATACCAAGAATATGACCTGTAAGTCCCAAATCCTTCATATCAAAGGCCTCATGTAACTTGGCCTTTAATGCATCTAGCTCATAAGTATTCTTGCTAGCCAATAGCATATCATCCACATATAGTGCCAAGATTATCAGGCTATTATCCTTAGCCCTTTTAGTGTAGAGGCAGTGATCAATTTCACTCCTTCTAAAACCCTGGGACCGAATGAAAGCATCAAACTTCTGATACCATTCTCTAGGGGCTTGATTAAGACCATAGAGACTCTTCTTTAGCTTGCAAACTAAATGCTCTTTGCCCTTTTCTTCAAAGCCTTCCGGCTGCACCATGTAAATTTCCTCATGCAAATCCCCATGCAAGAAAGCTGTCTTGACATCCATCTGCATAAGCTCCATATCCTCTGCTGCCACTAGTCCAAGCATGCATCTAAGTGTGGTCATCTTCACAACTGGAGAGAATATCTCATCAAAGTCCACACCCTTCTCTTGCTTGAACTCTTTAGCAACCAAACGGGCCTTGTACCTAGGCATATCATCACCTGTGACCTTCATTTTGTAGACCCATTTACATGGCAAGGCTTTCTTTCCATATGGCAAAGAAACCAAGTCCCAAGTCTTATTCTTCATAAGTGAACTCATCTCTGATTGCATAGCATACTCCCACTTGCATTGATCTTCACGCATCATAGCCTCTCTGTAGCAAGAAGGCTCCCCGCAATCAGTAAGCATCACATAGTCTACCCCTGGAACAAACTTATCAGGCGGTCTAGACACTCTAGAAGATCTTCTCAAGGGCATTTTAGCTTGCTGTCCCACCTGCATATCAGCCACATTTGGCTCATCATTTCCACCAATAGATGATCCATCATCTACCCTTGACTGTATACCTGTGGGAGTACTTGGTGGTACCATTTCTTGCACATTTGGTGCATGGACAGCTTGCTGTCTATCAACATATGCAGGTGGATTCACATCTTGGAAAGTGATTCTCCTCATTTCCACATCCCTCATGGGTGCCTTATGCATCTTCTTCTCATTAAAGACCACATCATGGCTGCGTATGATCTTCTTTGCTTCTGGATCCCAGAGACAATAGCCCATCTCTCCACTTTCACCATAACCTAGAAAGATGCATTTCCTAGACTTAGGATCTAGCTTCTTTCGAAGCTCTTTTGGCACATGTGCATATACCTCACACCCAAATATACGCAAATGAGAGTAAGAGGGCTTCTTGCCACTCCATGCCTCTTCAGGAATACCACCATCCAAACTATTACTAGGTGATCTCTTGATCACATGCACTGTAGTCTTCATTGCCTCAGCCCAAAAACCACCAGAAAGACTTGCATTGGAAAGCATGCATTGCAACCCTTCTTGAATGGTATGGTTCATCTTTTTTGCAACTAGATTTTGCTCTGGAGTATGAGGGGATGTGAGCTCCCTCTTAATGCCACGTGTATCACAGAAATGCTGAAAGTCATGAGAGAGATACTCTCCACCATTGTCAGTCCGTAGGCATTTAAGCGTTCTACCTGACTGATTCTCAACCAAGGCCAGCCATTTTTGAAATACTTGGAACACATCACTCTTCCGAGCTATAGCATAAGCCCATACTTTCCTAGTTGCATCATCAATGAATGTCACATAGTATTCAGCCCCGCCTAATGACCGTGTAGGCATGAGACCACATACGTCTGAATGCACCAAATCAAGCATTTCAAACTCTTTCTTTCCCCTTCTTTTATGGGCTGATTTAGTCTGCTTCCCATAGAGACAATGCTCACAAAATTAAAAATCAGAGAAACTCAAATGCGGTACATAACCCAAAAGGTGTGTGGATAAAAATGGAGAAATATTTTTCACTTGTAGCATGTTGCTAGGTGAGTGTATAGCTATGTACATAGCTAGTTGGTTGTGGAAATGAGTAGTGGACACCCTCATGATGGACTCCACACTGATGACATATTGTCTTGAGATGGAAGACACTTCTACAGGGACTTTGGGAGATAATCAAGTGTAGTGTGGTTGCAGCAGGCAATCCAGAGCAGTGTGACAGGGTTTTGTTGTGGGATGACATGTACTCTTTATGGTTGTCCAATGCCATATGTGCATGAAAGCACGAGTTTCTTTGTTGAGAATGCCTTGCTTCCAGTGTGTCAGGATTGGCTTCATGGTAGTGTGATAGTCCGTGGGGAACTAAGCATTACATGCTGGTTAGCAGGTTATGTGTGGGTGGTGCTTAAGGTCGGAGTATAGGCACTAAATGCCTTGGTATACTTTGAAGGAAAGAGTGGGAGAGTGGTGAAAAAGCAAAAGGTGACGTGGCCATAATAAAAAAAGCATGCATGCAGGTGGCTACGTGAGGAGGAAGAGGAAGCTTCTCAACGACGATGCTGGCATGCTATGTGAAGGACTACTTTAGAAGGAGTTCGTGGACAACAGGGGGGGCTCTCGCTGGAGTAGAGGAGGCTCTTCTCGATGGGAGTGACAAGAAGGAGAGCTCTGAAGGGGATAGCTTCTGAAGTTCAGGGGTCGACATGAGCTGCTGAGCAGGGAAGGGTTGCGCAGGAGAAGCCAGACGATGGCTAGACGGAGGTAATCAAGGTGGTAAGCTTTTGAGAGCAGAAGGGCTACGAGACATTCGAGAGTTTGTGAGCAACAGGGAGCAGACAGGGAAGAATATGTACGTGATGGAGGGGTGAATCTCCGATTACATGCCCTGGCGCAGCTGATCTCTGGGTGCTCCGTGAGGAAAAATGAAGCCACGGTGCTGGCTAGCTTCACACGAAGGATAGGAAGGAGGTACGTAAGGTGTGGGAGAAGGAACTGGTAGGGGAGCACGTTGCTACTACAGGGGGTGTGCTCTGTGGAGGTAGGGAGGCTCGTAGCATGCAGGGAGTCGCCAATATACGGGCTGAGGGACCTTGGAAACGGAGAGGCTCAGAGAAAGAGTGATAGCGTAGGCACAGCGGGACCAGAGGCGATGGGAGGTTCGTGAGCTCTGGAGCAAGGAAGAGGGTAGCTGTGGCGATGCGATTGCAGACTACAGAGTCTGGAGGGAAGCCAAGAATGTGCGCGGGGGAAGGAGCTGCTTCTTGGGTGAAGGATTCGTGACGAGAGGGGATCTTTGAGGAGCGGAGGAGATCGTGGGCTGGAGTGCAGTGAAGGAGTGTGGGAGGACCACAGATGGGGCGAATTTCATGAGAGAAAGGGTTACACACGGTTGCAGGGAGTCCTTGCGCAGAGGCAGAGCAGGTAATTTAAGAGCATAGACTATGGTTTTGAACATGGCTATGGAGTATTGAGGCTTGGCGAGACAGACAAGCATGGCTGTGGCGTCGTTACTGTGTAGCAGGGTGAACATTGGGTGATGGGATTCTAATAGGAGGCT
Organism: Dipteris shenzhenensis; assembly: GCF_047967505.1. Classification (NCBI taxonomy): domain Eukaryota; kingdom Viridiplantae; phylum Streptophyta; class Polypodiopsida; order Gleicheniales; family Dipteridaceae; genus Dipteris; species Dipteris shenzhenensis. Next base: position 16,392,697 of record NC_141617.1, on the reverse strand, counting down.
CATGGAGGCTTTTGTCGATGGGTGAGAAGGTGTGTGAGGGAAGGGCAAGAAGGGAAGCTCGGTTGTTTAGTGAACTCGCAAAGGAGCTGGAAGCTTGAGTTATTGGAGGCGACTCGCTTGAAGGAACATCACGATTGTTTAGAAGTGGTCGGAGGTTCTATGAGCTGGGGTTGTGACCACTCAGAACAAGAGGTGAGTGATGGAGGAGAGGAGCGCGGTGATCCAGAAAGGAGCATTGTCAGCTCACAGGAAGGTTACACGAAGAGGAGACCGTGGAGCTTGGTTGTCAGAGTAAGAGAAGCCGCCTCGATATGATTTTAAATTTTGAGAGAGGAAGAGGACTACTATAAGAACACCTTGGTAGGATTTTGGAAGAGGTCATATTTTTCTTGATGGAATTGCATGAAGAAGGTGCCGGGAGTGTTGTAAAGAGAGCATGGGCTTGCATTAGATGCAGGTTGAAAGTAGAGAGACCTTGCCAGGCGGAATATCAAGATTGCCAAGGGTGCTGGGCTATGATATGGGAGTGTAGTGCATGTAAGATTTCCTTTAGTTCATAAGGAGCTTGTGGATGGATGTCCGATGAGTTGAGGGATTCGATGTAGTAAGAATCTGAATGTTTTGTGAGCTTGAGCTCAATCAGTTGGAGAGCTTGACTTGAGCTGTATAGCCCAGTGGTTTTGTTTGAATTTGTGTGGCTTCCCGAAGAATGTAACCAGAGTCTGAGTTGTGTCTGGAAGTGTGTAGAGAGAAGGATGTTGAATGAATGCCTTTGGCCTTGTGATAGTGTTGTTCGGGTGTTTTAAATGTGGATGAGGGTGGCTGTGAAGGCAGGTTAGGCTCTACTACTTTTGTCCATCCAATGGCATAAGAGTTTCATTCCATTCTAGCTCATGTGCCCCAACCTGCAATGCCACAAAGAAGTGCTTGGGTGCTCAGTTATTGCAACAACATGATCAAATACCCCTAATACATGTAAGGGATACAAAGTCCCACACTTGGCACCCCTGGCCAAAAGCATAGAGGTGCGGTGCTTTGTCTACCACAGAGGCTGAGTATGTTGCAGCCACAGAGGGTTGCAAGGAGGCTATATGGCTTGATCGGCTAGTGGGAGATTTGGGGATTCATACAAGTGTACCGACATTGCATAGTGATTCCATGAGTGCTATTCAGCTAGCACGGAATCCGGTCTTTCATGCAAAGACCAAACACATTGAGGTCAGGTACCATTTCATCAGGGAGGTACTTGAGGACAAGCGCATAGAGCTTGTCAAGGTTCATACAGATGATAACCCTGCAGATATGCTGACGAAGAGTCTACCTAGTCAGCGGTTTGAGTATTGTCATGCATTGATGGGCATTGGATAGTATGCTCACTGGTTGTTCTCCCTTAAAGGCACATTGTCCTTTAAGTGGGAGGTTGTGGGGGTTAAAGGTCACTCTGCCTTTACCCCGGTTATGTACAATACTCAAATACATATATAAATGAATGAAAAAGAAGATTAGGGTGGTTCTGCACCCACCAAAACTTGTGTGGCTCTCTGTCTCTATCTCTGTCTCTCTCTCTGTCTCTCTCTCCCTCTTCCATTCTTGCTTCCATTGAGAGCACTCTCAGGCTAGGTGGTTACGCACTCTCAATTGTGTGCGACAACCCTTTGCCTCATTTTTCCACATAAATCAAGCCCCATATCTCAAGTCTATGATACTCCCTTGGTCTCTTCCCAATTTTATAATACGTTCAAACCTCTAGGAGGACAAGTGGAGGGTTGACACAAGGAATCTTGCCACCTCATCCTACTTTTCCCATTATTTAACTTGCTCTCTTGGACCTTCTATACCTCCCCCACATGGGCCTATCCTATATGGAGGGAATAACCCAATATAATATCCATCTCCACATATTTTATATTACTTCTCCCATGGACTTTTGCCATATCTCACTAAATGTAGCCTAGGTGGAGGGGTGGCACATGGAGGAGCCATGCCACCTTACATTTTATAATATTACTACCTTGGATTATGTACATCACACTTATGTGTCCTCTTACGTGGAAGGGTGGCACATGGTCATGCCCTACCCTACAACCTCAACCCTGGGCCCTATGCACACCATATTTTATTATACTATTGCCACACATACAAACACACACATATATTAATGCCTTTTTCCTTAGACAAATTTATCCATAACACTACCCGTCATAGTAGCAACATGCTAAGAAATGATCATCACATTCATCTACCAAATAATTCAAGAGTTTCATAATGGCATCACCCACAATACTTAATTAAATGGTACTCGTTTAGCTAGGCATCCCCCCTTAACTAAACCACATAAGAATACCGATAGAACCCCCACCACATTTAGTGCAATTCTATCCTATTCGCAAAATACTTTGCTAAATTTCAAGACGAATTGAGAAATAACTTCTCGTAACATTATGATTCCATTTGTTGTCACTTTACAAGAGCTGTACACAGCTTAGCTCAACTTTGGGATTCAAAGGAGAATTACACTTGATTTTGTTTAACTTCTTTTTGCAATATCAAAATTGCATTAAGAGAAAAAGAAAAGCTCAGCCTCCTTTTAAGGCAGGCAGTTACAAAGTATATCTCAAGAGGGCATTTTTTAAAGAACTTTTTGAGCTTGAAATAGGATACTATTTGTCTTACCAAAAACTCTTAGATAGAGCTTTAAGTCACCCAAAATTTCTTGGAGTATATCCTCAGATCTAGAAAGAATTACATGCGATTGCTTGATTTCTTATTTGCAGCAAAAGTTGTTGATGAGATTTTGCAATCAAGCATCACACTATTCCACTTCTCATTCATATGGGGCAAGGGATGCCAATTTTTAGGTTTATACCTCATGAACCCTCCTCATGCAATTCCATTTTTTGTTCTACTGTGCTAACTCTAAGCTAACCTCCTTGCTCGTTGGGTTCATACCTCATGAACCTTCCAATGTTTGTAGTTGTTTGACACAGATATTGAAAGATTAATATCTTATGAACTCTCAGATGAACATACATTTCATAGTTCATCCTTCATGAAGCTCTTGTAGGAGCTTAAGTTCTTGAGTCATGTTTAGCTTCATCCAGTTTCTAAATCCGAAATCATTTGATATCTCATATCTCATATCTTCACAATGGCTCATGAAATCATGAAACACTGAGACCAATTGGTGGGGGAAAAGGTGGAGAGCCTCTAGCAATCATTCACAAAGGAAACCCATCTCCTTTTTTGAGATTTTTAATGGTTTTTTCTTGCTGTGATTTGATGAGGAGATGGGGAAGATGAAGGTCTATCTATTCATTCAAGAAGAAATGCGAAAAACAAATATTTTGGGGGTGTTTTGGATTTTTTTGTAAACGGGGAGAAATGGAAAACTTCAAAGTTGCAAAAAAAAAAAACACTCCAACTACGACTTCACTACCTTTGTCTACTTACACCACCCATAGAATTCAGAAAACTCCTTGCCTTGCCCACACAACCTACAAACAATCTTACAGACACACAAACACACCTCTTCATGACCTTTTCACACACACACACACACACACACTCTCCACAACTAGCTCCTTTTGAAGCTAGGCTATGGGTAATGATGGGAGAATGATCGCAAATGGAAGAAACATGCATTCTATCCCCGACAATGGCAGCAAAGATGTTAAGGAGAATTTTAGTCCTACCTCTCACCTCAACATGTTGTGGGGATGAAGTGCTATGCCGATGAGGTGCTCAACCTCAAGCCACACACTATTGTTTCAGTGGGCACTCCAAATGCTCTCCGATCCATGGGTATCATGCCTCCATGGATCCCGGGCTCTCTCTCAATGTTGCTCCACAAGAAGGGGAAGGGGGATGGGAAGGAGAAGAGGGTAGCATGAGCGTGGTGAAGGGGGATTAGGTGAACAGAGACGTAGCAACAACAAAGAGGAGGAAAGCAAGCAACCACACACAACACACACAAGGAAGTGGAGGGAGGTAGAAGCTTGGATTTTTTGATAGTAGCAAGAATGAAGAACAAAGTCAAAAGACTTAGCTTTTTATACATGACCTTTTCTAGGGTTTAGGTCTAACCCTAACCTTAATTTCAATACTAGACCTAATTGTCTCTAGCTTGTTATATATAGCTCCAAACTGAGATCTGATAGTGAAGCATCTAGATCTCTTTAGAGATGTGGTAGATTATGTGAGAGAGAAAATCAAGCCTTACCTGATCCAGCTAGACATAGATAGAGTACAGTGGGTTCCCATGAATCTCCTCATTAACTGTTGCCAGGCTAATAGCACTTTCAAGTTTAGGTTGCAAAGAATTTGTAAATCCCTTAGTCCAAAAAGTTTTAGAAGGATTTCCAAGGATGAAGAGTTGGATCTACAAGCAGGTCCTATAGGAACTCATTTTGTATCCCTGGAAATAGCCTATTGTGTAATTCTTTTGGAAATGGAGGACACAGATGCACCTCCATTTATCAATGTAGAGCCAACTCTTTTTCTAGCAGTAGGGCAAGATGTGGACGTTGAGGAGAATCCTGATGTGGTTGCAGAAGCCGCCATTGCTCTAGATTGGTCTAGTGCAACTTTGGACAAGGGAAAGCACACAATAGAAATAGAGCAGACGACAGAGTTGGTTGTGGTTCCCGAAGTAAGCAGGACATCATCCCCCATAGGATAGCCAAAAGAGGAAGAGGAGGAAGGAGAGCAAAAAGAGGAGGAAGAAGGTATGACAGATGAGGTTTTGATGCAAACCCTTTCATATATTTTGGTTGAAAACAAAGAATATTTATTATTGATTGACATTAAATATATTAAAAAATTAAGAGAAAATGAAGTATTGGGGGCACTCTCTGCTTGAGAGAGTAGTAGTAACTTAGGTTACCCCCAAAAGAGGGGTTGGATAGGTGCACAGATTTGGCACCTACAAACACTTTGGAGCATCTGATCTTAATTGTGTGGGAGGAAATGCATGAATCTACTAATGCAGCAGTTATAGAGATAGACTTCCAGGAAAGATTGGAGGCAGAGAGGGCACAAAAACGCTAGAGACTTGAGAATACTACAGAGGCCTCATCGATCAAGAATGTCATACAACTTTGCCTCTCTACAAATGACGAGTACAAGCGATGAAGTCATGGTATGCCTTGTGGGGTGTGGCCATTGGAGGTTTGTGGAAGATGGCAAGAGTAGGCTATCTAGGAGGTAAGGACAATAAAAGCTATGTCATACCTAATGGCCCTTTATATAGTTGACTTTAGTCTCTTTAAATACCTTAAAAATCTGACTACAATTTAGGTAATAAAATATTAGACAATGTAATATATTGGCCTAAATAATTTGCCATCATATTCCACTCCCGCCTCCCCCGCCACCCAAAATAATGGTTTTTTTTTTTTGGAATTTAGGGGGCTCTATGTTAGTACAAATGACATCACACTTAACAAATACTATTACATTTAGTCAAAAACTATTACAACACAGTTTCAAAACTTTCACATTTATTCAAGTGCTATTACAACACACTTCAAAACTATATCATATTTTCAAAACTATTACAACACATCAAAAACTACTAATTTTAGTAAGTATACTCATTGCCAGTACAAATGACATCACACTTCAAAAACTATTACATTTATTCAATACCAATATGAATGGACAAGTTACAAGGAGGCTTCCATTTCTCAAGCATTGATGTTCCTTCGAGTCGCCTTCTTACTATCTTCCCATTTAGTGTAAAGAAAAAATCACTATCATCAAAGGTGATAGCGATGTATTCTCGAACGTGCTTCAAGCTCCAACTACCTGTGACCTCAAGATTTTGGATATCCCCATTGGGCATATGTACCTCTACCTCTGTGTTGTCCACTACATCACAATCCACAGGTATCCATGTGCCATGATTATTTTTCCAACGTTTGTAAGCATATCTCATGTAGCAAATACATGCTACTTGATATCTTATTACTATACTTTCTTTAGTAAGTATACATCGAAAATGGTCTCCCTTCTGCAAACCCTCCCTAACATCCCACATTGGGTATAGAATATTATTAAGAAATTCATTTTCTAGGCCTTGCATACCCACATGGACTTTGTCTTGTGAATGAAGACTGATTTGAAAAAATAAATAAATGTAATGGAGGGCATGAACCAACTAACACCCATAGATTTTGAACCAAAAGTAAACTTCATTGATGATTGAATATCTGATCTCATCTTCATTCTAAATGCATCTATAGAGAATGGATCAGTAAGAGGCCATTCTGGACTATCAAAGTTAGGGAGAGGAATAGGACATAGGCTTCCATATGCACCTTCTCTTTGAGGAACTTGGTAACATGAATTATAGAAAAAAATACTAGACTTTGTCAAGGACTCAGCACTCCATCCTGAGAACATTAATTCCCCAATATTTGAATGGAAAGCTTGAAATATTCCCATGAGACTATCCAAAGGCTAGGTTTCAACTTTGGTAAAGGGAAAGATATCTACATAGAAAGCAAAGAAAGATGTTAATCGGCCAATCAATCTGTCTCCCTCACTCTCTACCTCTCTCACACACACACTTCTCTCTCTCTCTCTCTCTCTCTCTCTCTCTCTCTCTCTCACACACACACACACACACACACACACACACACACCTCTCTCTCTCTCTCTCTCTCTCTCTCTCTCTCTCTCTCTCTTTCCCTCACTCACTCACAAATCTCTCCCCTCTACTATCTCCCCCTAACACCCCTCAACCCCTCCATCTCTCTCTCTCTCTCCCTCCCCCCCTCCCCCTCTATTATCACCACCATAAGACACCCTCTCTTAAAACACATGCTCACATACAATCATTAGAATACACAATTGAATCTAAAATGAAAAAATTTAATGTAAAAGAGAGATACAACTTAAAGGAAAGCAAGTTTGACTGGCAGGATCCAAGTTCATGTCTTGAGCCATATACACGTGCTGAACCTTCACCTTAAGTCCTTTTTTTAATTACAAAAACCAACAATGCAACCCTTCTAATGCTTCTCTTTCTTTGCTCTATCCTTTCTAGAAACCTTGAATGGACCTATTGCAGATGGTTGCATTGTGACCCATGACATTAACCTAAACACTTGAGGGATCCAAATATCACTATTGTCCTTCAAAATGCGACCCGCACAAGATTGAATTGATAGCTTTGGCCTAGGGGAATGGGAGTGCTTCACCATTGTAGAAAGAATGGGAGCAAGCAAAGATAAAGAGGTTGGGAGGAGGAAGAGGTTGAGAGGAGGGTTGTGAGGAGGAAGAGGTTAGAGGGAGGTTGAGAGGAGGTTAAGAGGAGGAAGAGATTGGGAGGAGGCTGAGAAGAGGTAGAGAGGAGGAAGAGGCTCAGAGAAAGGTGGGGAGTCAATGGGGAAAGTTTGGGGAGACTCCTGGGATGAGTTTGGGGTGCTAGGGACACTTTTGGAAATTTTCAATTTTTTGGAGGGGAAAAAAAGTCGCAGATTTGGGGGCCTACCAAGAGAGCCTAGGAGGGGTATGGGGACCATCCAAAAGTGAAAGGGGGGAGTAAATGCCTCAAGAGGTGGTGGGGGCAAGAGAGAGGCAAGTGAAAGCCTAGTGGGGACCAAGGAGGACTCTCCACCAATGAGAGGCCAATATGGAATCCTCCATTCTTTTAATACCCAAGCCTTCCCATTGGCTAGTTCGCTAATCACAAATCTTAAGGGACTAATCCAAGAGGCCCTTTTTGAGTCCAAAATTCCCCTAGTGGAAGTAGTTGCAATAAAAATCTTTTAACAAAAGTGCTCAAGAGAGAGTTGATTCAAAGATGCTTAAAAATGAAAAAAATAAAAGAAAAGTAGAATTCATTAATGTGTAGAAATGTTTAAATTGCAAGCTATAGAAATTCTTGTGTATGGTTTTGAGTTATAAAGATTTGGACAATTAAGCACTAAAAAATAATTGATAAATTAAGGCAAGAGGTCCAAGGACTTTCCCAGTTGAATAGAATAGTTATTTCTCCTTTGTAATTTGTCATGTTTTTCAAATTATAGGTTAGAACACTCTTTCCAATTCATAATATTAGATGTTTCTAGGTTTTAGAGTAAGGTGTAAGTCAAGGAAAAATAGATCTCTTACATAGCCAAAATATAACAAGGTGATTAAAAAAAAAATCTTCAATTCACAAGTAAATAAAAGACTATCACAAACCTTTAGCATCTCTATAATGGCAAACAAAGGATCAGATAATAGACTTAAGGACTCGAGATGCAGCTTTCATGCAAAGTATAATTGCTATCAACTAAACGAGAGCTCAGGCAATGTCTAGTGTCGACAATGTCTAGCTCAAGTAAGGAATTGTATGAACATATTGTGTGGCATATGACTCATAAAAGCTAATCGAGAGTTCTCAGTTGTTAACAGAGTTCATTAAAAAAAGGTTCATTTGGTTGATTCACCCAGAATATTGTGAGATATTTGATCATTGGAAACCATTTAAACCCATGTTGCTACTTATCTCTTATTATAGTCAAGGAGAAAGCATGTCGAAACCCAATTGCATACAGGTTCACTAAAAGAGACTTCCATGGAGATGGGTGTAGAAGCCAAGGTGGAGGAGGCAAAAGTGAAGACCTTGTAGGCATGAGAGCAAGCTAACTCTTGTTGAAAAAACGTTTGAGATGGAAAGGCATAGAATAGAAGAAGCAAAGAAGTAGGTCAAGCTACTATATCATCAGCTCGATGAAGTTAGAATGGATGGGGACAATGCAGAGCAAGAGCTAGCATGAATGGAAAAACTTCTTTAAGATTAGAGAGCCAAAAATGAGGCTCTTTACCAATGGCTCTACAACATGTAGAACTCATGCAACATCAATAAAGATGAAATGATAGCACAACTAAAAAGGGAGAATTCAAAAACCAGAGCATTTATGTAGAGTTGCAAGAGAGTGGGCAACAAGTGGAGATGTTGCAGGAGAACGTCCGCACCCTCATCATGAGATAGAAAGGAATCAAGAAACATCTTGCTAGTGTATAGGGTTTGACTATGGTATTGATAGTAGCCATAATATTTAAACCAAATGACTATCCTATTATGATGCAATAGGGTCATACATGCATTGTCTACCATCTGCATATCATAGATGAGTGCATGATCATATGGCTCAAGTGCGCCATCCTCTGCATGTGTTTTGATTTGGGGTGTTTGTGGATGCAACCTCGAAATGCAGAAGACTTTCTTGTAATTTGCCACATGGAAACATGAATTGTGCCTGCCTATTACAACTATCCATAGTAGCAAGAAAGTAGATGCTATAAGAGCATTCACCACTTGGACCTACAGTGCAAAAAGAAAGGTCCTTGAATGGAAGAACTAGCCCCTTGAAAGAAAGGAGCTTGAAGGGAAGAAGAGCCTCAGGAAGAAGGGCCGATTCTCCCAAAAGGGAGCGAACGTAGCCCAAAGAGCTTAAAGTGACCTAATGAAGGGAGCTCAAAGTAGAAAGTAATATGTGGAACCAGTCCCCTAAAGTAAAGAAGTTGAGAAGGGCTGATCCTCCCATTAAGAAGCTAAAAGACATCAATGTATGAGACGTATTTGTTTAATGTATGAGAATTATCTAGTCAATTATTAATGAAACCACTCGTTAATTATTGCCAAAGTTGTCGAAACTTTGCAGCCATTTGAATACAAGATTCCTTTATTAAAAAAAGCTGATTTAGTATCTTCCTTTATATAAACAAGCTATTTTAGGATCACAACCAGCACAATGGTAGTATAGTATAAGTGGTCTCACAAGTTTCCTTTATATAAACTATCTTAGGATTGCAACTAGTAGGGTGGTAGTACAAGATAAGTAGTCACCAGCGTGGTGGTTGGTTGCATACAATATATGGGCCATTGAGGGTTAGGGAAAAGGTCTATATTGACATGCCATATATGTCTAGTAGCATGTCGATATGGCCCTTGCCCCTAAAGGAGACCCCAAGGCCATATCGACATATCGACAATTGCATTTATACAAGCTATTTTAAGATCGCAATGGTTGGTTCCATCGGATATGTCATCTAAGATTAACTGCCACCAATGTGGTGGTTTCCTTCAATGATTACAAGATGAATGGATCGTCCTTTACTCCAAGACACCCCATGATGTGCTCATGCATGTCAAAATCCATTTTAAAGATACCCTTGTCCTTCTTTCATCTAGGCATAGCATGTAGCTAGAACTTAATAGCTCTTACTAGATGAGAATACACAAATGTTTGCGGACTCTTTTGTAATAGAATGTAATTGTGGCCTCTCTTGGATGTTTTTTTGTATTACATAGCTCCAACTATGACATCCCACTTCCCATGCCTTGTTCTCCAATGCCACTTAATTCTTCCTCAACCTTGTGCTTGGGTTTGGTACACTGCAACACAAAGTATGGGTCATCTTCCTCATTCTCCCTAGAGTCGACGCAACGACTACAAATTTATCCCCCTCTTCCAGACAGTCAGTGAGGTCATCAAAAACACTCCCCAAACTATGATGTGTCATCATTTGTTTCTCCATTCTTTATCACTCCATCTTCACATAGAGGAAAAACTTGAATTGCCTCCCATCTTTTCATAGTTGCAATGTCCTCACAATTGTCATGATCCCCTCTGATGCATGCACTGCAGAAACAAGAAAGTCTTCTTGCTTTGAGAAAATGGTTGTTTACAAAGCCCCGTATGCTATGCAAGCTATGAGTTCATTTAATGGACTCGTGCAATCGTGTCTACTTATCCTTTTCACTTTATTCACTTTCCCTTGATGGAACACTCTGCACACTACACATTCCTCTCAAGGCTTCATTTACTATATGTTGATTGTGCCCCTGTAGAGAGGTTGGTTGTGAGCCATGTTCTAGCATCATGGGCATCATTGAACTTTTCTTGAGGGCATGTTAATTGGTTTCTAAATAGAGCTCACTTAATAAAGGCACTACATCCATTATGTCCCCCTTTTCCATGTCTAGACCCAAAGAAATTCTACTACATTCTTAGATGGGTCACCCTTCAAGCATTCAAACCTTGAAACAAAGTAGAATTCATAGGAAGCACCATCTGACCACACTCAATGCTATTTTATATTTCCTTGTACATTGGAAGCATAATTTTTTAGGCATTCCTAATGCAATATAAAAGCATGCTGCACAAATAAGGTGTCGTGTTTCCTATCATCCAAAATGTTGGCGTTGAAGCAAAAAGAACCAGCTACAACGAGACCGCAGGGAAACTTTGGGATGTAGAAGTCAAAGAAAGAAATGATTTTCATCGTTTCTAGGATTTAGCAAATAATATTCACAATACCGACTCAAAATTCTCACAAGTCTTTCATTGCATATAGGGAGAAGCACTACAGGATCTGTTGTTTATTAAAAATCTGAAGACACGTGTGAAGAGCAAATGTACAATACTCGCAATACCATCTCAAAGGTTTGACAAGAGTTGCACTGCATGTATAGAGCAGTAATAGACAACTTATTGTCTGTAAAAAACATGGGTCTACTTTTGCAACCCAGATCATGCTGCTGTAGTATTTCTCCACGGTGTTTATGTAGAAACTCTAGATCTGCCTTTCCAAATTAAGATACCACATTAGGATTAATAGAAAAATTAATGTGGCCCAAATTGTTTCAAAATACAATTATGCCAAAGGACACGCTATTGGGTTTGATGATGTATATTATGAAATACAATGACCTTTGACATGCTTATAAGCCATATAGCAAGGAATTGCAAGGAAAAAGAACCAATACAAAATTGTAAGTAGTATTGGATTTATTGAAAAATATTTGCACATGTACAAATTACACATTTTCAAATTCTTCCATTCTATGGTGAATCTAGATACCAATATTACCAACTATTAATGTTAAATAAGACCACCATGTAGTAGTCCCAGCAGTTTGGCTTTCATTATTTTAATTGGTCTTGGTTTTCAACAAAACAAGAAAAAATTATGGAACGTGTCCTCAAATGGGTGTGCATAATCTTGGCACAACATTGGAGGCCCCTTAAATCACATCTAATGTTCTCAATTAGTTGTGTCATTTGGTTGAGAAGAAGCTCAGTAGTGTATTTTTGAATGATTACTTATGTTGCATGTATGTGTAGAATAAAATTTTATGTTTTTGAATAAATCGTTATATTCTACACTCTTCAGGATGTATGCTTTACATGCAACATAGAACTTATAATGCTTCAAGGGTCTCTTCCAAGTCTTATTCCATATTTTTTTTGTCTCATTTTCAAGATTGGAATTTTGTACTACAACTTGAAGACAAAGTTTGTCGAATTTTGTTTAGCAATGCATAGGTTATGGGTTAGCCAAGACACCTATGTACAACAAATGCTTTGAACCTCACCAAAAATGGCTACAACCAAGCAAACATTGAATTGATGCAAGTTTTTGTGAGAGATCATGCAGATGATATCACAAAAATGAAGGAAATCATGGCCACCAGAGAAGTAAGATGGCATCTTGCATGAAGAGGACATGTTGCAGATAGATTTTCGATTGTCCTCCCATCTTTTTTTGGTCACTATGTCTTGCATGAATGCATGATTAAAATTTGGAAGCAAGCTTGCTTGAATATTGAAACATCAAGGTGGAAGGGGACATTTTCATGTCAAAACAAACCTCCAAAGCCCAAAAGACAAGAGAAAAGATGGTGGTGGAAGATTGTTATGTACTTGAAGTAAAAAATAGAAGAAGAAGGTGAACCAATGAGATGATAATGTCATATCCTCAATTTAAGGCAAAAGAGAAGGTTTTGCAAGCACCAATGGGAAGATTTCTAGGTAGCCTTTTTCTTGTTACTTTTACTTTTTTCCTTTACTTTCTCATCCAATAATAAAGTACAAAATCCTTACTACTCAAACCATTAGATCTTCTTGCTTTTCTTTTATTCCTTTACTTTATCCTTGGTCATTTCGTCTGCTTGCACAAATGCATGATTAAGAGGCAAGCTTGCCTAAATATTGAAACATCAAGGAGAAAGGGGACGTTTTGATACCAAAAACCAAAAGATAAGAGGAAAGATGATGGTGGAAGCTTATTATGCTGAAATACAATGAGAACAAAAAATTTGGACCAATGAGATGATATTATCAAATCCTCAATTCAAGGCAAATGAGAAAGTACTTGAGAGCAGCAATGGGAACATCAATGGGTATCTTTTTTTTCTTACTTTTTTTATATTCCTTTGCTTTCTTCTCCAATAATAAAGTGGCTAATCCTTATAACTCAGACCATTGGATATTCATAAAGATCATCGCCTATGATTATGCACATGTATGGCCTAATGAGGGTTCAAAAAAGGAAAACTTGCCTCTAGGCTACCTACCGTAAACATCTACAAGAGAGAGAGAGAGAGGGGAGAGAGAGAGAGAGAGAGAGAGAGAGAGAGAGAGAGAGAGAGAGAGAGAGAGGCCTCATGGAAGAGGCTTGAGGAGACAAGAGCTATAACATCATGTTGCCTAATGGTGGAAGACTTTTGAACAAGGGAGAGGAGGGCTTCTTTTATAGACACATGCTTGGCATGTGATCTCTCTTACATTATTGATCACACATGGACATGAGACCTACTTCTTTATATGACTCACTCTTCCTATTTCTAGAACCCCCATAATATCTTATCCACAAATAACTCTCACTCTTGGCAAGGTATCTCTCAATCCCTTACAATATACATGTCAGAAAATGAAAATAAAATGATAGCCACAAGGCTACTGCTTGATCCTCACATTTATATCAAACATACATAAAAGCATTACCTATACCAAATAAAAGATATTAAATTTTTATGTCTTCTCAATGAAAATAAGCTAGAGGGAGATAGTGAGATATTAAACTTTTGGTATGCAAAAACTGTTGTTAATGGTAATGCACAGAAAGATGAGAAAATAAACTAGTTAATTTATTTAAGGTGAAATTTAAAATATTTTGATATTTTTGTATTTAAAGCGGTGAAGATTGCTTGAATATGAAATATCATCACATAGATATGTGAAGTACATGCACATCATCATATGCATACTAGCCATATCTATGGTCCATGAAAGTAATGCGAGAAATATTGTGCAAGTTATAATTGTCACAGATATACATTTTCTTTATAAAGATAATGAACATGTGTCCCAAGGGATCGTGTGAGGGATCTAGGTAATATGCATGCATGAATTTCATGAAATTATAGGGATCTAGGTAATATGCATGCATGCATTTATAATCATAGGGATCTGGGTAATATGCATGCACTACGTCATGAAAGTTCTCCATTACCACAAATTCTTGCATGTATTGAAACCATAGGGACCTGGGTAATATGCATGCACTACATCATGAAGGTTGTCCATTAGCTCTAGTATTGACCTCATATTGACTAATTATGCATGTTTCACCACTCAGTGTAGTGATATTATCTCTATACTAAATGAAGGCCTATTTTTGTTGCTTTTTGGGGATGCTTCTAGCACTTAGAAGACTTTTTGCACTAGGAAAAAGGATAGATTATTAGAAAAATTAGCAAAGCATCAAACGTTTTTGAAAAGTCATCAATATCAACATTGTCTCCAGACACAGCAAGACAAAGCACCCATAGACGCGCACACAGACGCGTTTTTTGAACTAAATAAAAAACTTACGGGCGCATCTATTTGCGCCTTTATTTTTGCGTTTGGAGACCCGCATCTATCAGTGCGTCTATATATCAGACACACGTGTGTATAGATGCGCACTTAGATGCCTAAATAGATGCGCTTATAAACGCGTTTATAGATGCAAATATAAACGCTTGTCGAATAGACAGACGCATAAATAGATGCCTTTATAAATGCACTGATAGATGCCTTTAAAAAAAAAAAAAAATTTACAGAATGCTGTGTATGTGGTGTATGCTATATAGTTACAAGAATCCCATATCCACATTGTGTAATTCAATTCTTACAGCCAACCACATTTTAATGACAATTCCAAATAAAACATTACAACTCCAAAACGCAATAAAATTGAAAGCTCAAAAAGTGCTTGTATATACATATAGCACAAAGCTAAGCCACGTCATGTGGCTTCAAGTACAAAAAATAAGAGGAGTGTATATACAAGAGGCATGAAGCCAAACCAGTGGCTTTAAGTACAAAAAAGAGTAGCTAGCACTACTTCTACGACTAATCTATGTTCTCCATGTCCTCGCTCCCTTCCACGCTCCCTTCTGCGCTCCCTTCTGCACCTCCTTCCTCGTCTTCCTCATCATCTTGTGCACGAGGCTGTAAACAAGGGACAACATATATCAATGTATGAAAAATCAAATCTTTACTTATAATTTTGGCATTATTTAATTACTTTAAAATACCTGGGGGGCCGCTCCAGTAGCCCGGGTATACTGCTCCTCAGTAATCAACCCGTCATCATAGAAGTGCCTCCATGTATCTCCTCTGCGATGGTGGTGGTGGTAGGCTGTCTCCACAGGAGTAGGGTATCTGGCCACGATCTCAAGCTGCATGACGACACAATTTGCGGAGGGATTAGTACAAAGAAACAACCTCCTAATAAACTACATAAGCAATAAAATTTTGAGATACTTACAAATTGGGCCTCCCATGATTCAACACCCCTTGCTCCAAAATGCACGCTTCCATATTCCTCCATCTGGATCCTCCGTGCCTCCACGTGCTGCAGACTGGGGTCCTCCCTCGCTGACTTCATTGCCTTCTTCCACTCACGCGTGTGAGCGGTGTGGGGCGAGCCCCTTGGTGGTTGACCTGCCTCAAGCCTGGCAAGCTCCGCTAGTGCCTGCCTCTTAAGTGAAGATCTTTTATTGCCAAGTATCGTAACAATCTTTGACTTGGCCCATTTATTTGTGAACTGGCGATTGGGGGGGTTAGGATACCTAGAGTGAACAGCAGCGAGGATCTCATCAGCCAACCTCTTTGGCTGGTCTTTGTAGTGGATAAAGCAATCTCTGTAATTGTTAGCAATTACAGAGCGCATGCAGGCCATGATGTCCTTCCCCCGCGCATCCATCAAGATGCCTCCTGTCTGAGTGATGTCATAATAAATCATACCATCACCTGAAGGCACGTCTAAATCATCTGAATCATCATCGTTTCCACCGCCACCCCTCCCAAAGCACTATGCCATGCATCCCCCATTGCTCTCCCTGCTACTACGCTTGCTACCATGTCGTGTCGAGCTCGTACGCTGGCCACTCGTAGCTGGAGACTGCACAAGACTACGCTGACCACTCGTAGCTGGAGAACCGAGTCTCGACGGCACAGAAGTACATCGACGGCTCTGCGAGATAGAAGGACCTCCTGACGGCATGGGGGAAGGGGCATAAGACGGGATGGCATAAGGGACATAAGACGGCATGGGGGAAGGGGCATAAGACGGTATGGGGGAAGGGGCATAAGACGGCTGTGCTGACTCCGCTGGGTGATCTCAGGCGGTGTGGGGTGGTTTGGAGTCTATAGTGCCGACTCTTGGGGAGTGTTTAGAGTACCCGTCATATACCCATATAACTCCGCAGGAGTAGGAGGGTGCCCTAAAAGGTTATATAAGTCCTTCCAAAGAGATTCCGGGGGATCAGGTGAGCTAGAAGCTCTTCCTGGCCACATGTTGAATTGGAAAAAAGGAAAAAAATCTATTATTGATGAGCTGAGAAGAAAGGGGAAGGGAAGAGAGGCTTACTGTCGGATCGCATCTATAGACGCGTCTGACTAGCGCATCTATAGACGCGTCTAATAGAGCGTCTAACAGAGCATCTAATAGAGCATCTAATAGTGTCTGCAAACATGCTAGACATGCATTTAGATGCACCTGTAGATGCACTTTTAGATGTGCTCTGAGACGCACCTATACACGTGCTCCGACAGACGAGATTTCTAAAAAGTAGAAAAGGACATTGCGCCCGACACACAAATGTGACACTGATACCCAGATTATGCGCTTCTTGGATACGAGAAAGTACAAATCTAAAGAGAGAAAACTTCCAAACAAGATCAACTGCAAAAGGACTTACTTGGATAGAGGTATGAAAGGTTCTTCTTCTTTTTCAAAGTTGCTTCTCCTCCTTGTTCTTCCTCCTCTCCTTTAAGCTTAGAAGTAAGTGTGGGTGTCTTCCTCTTAAGTGTAAGCTTGGAAGTAAGTATGGGAGCCTTCCTCTTAAGCATCGAAACTGTGGATCTGCTAATGAGGAAGGAAGCAAGCCGCACGAAGTATAAGTAATGTGAAGAAAAGCAAAGCGAGCGCACTAAAAGCAAGTTTAAAAGACGCATCTATAATTGCGTCTAATAGCGCGTCTATAGCCGCATCTAAATACACAGAGTAGACACGCCTTTAGACGCGATCTTAGACGCGCCACAGAGTTTAAATTAAACATTTGAAGAAAGCAAATTTGGTGGGTTGTTTGTTTGTAGGATGTCTTCATCTTCAACAAGTAGCTCCAGTGAGGATGAAACCCTCCGTATCCACCATCGCGAAATGTGGTTGGAGCAAAAAATCAAATGTTTGTGTGATCGATGTCGAGGAAACATGTATCGTGCATGCAGGATTACACTCAATCATATCTCAAAGTATGGAGAGTGGGATGTGACCGTAAACAGGATAAGGGTTTGTAAGTTAAGGTTGATTGAGATACCTATGGGTGTTCATATGTTTGAGTTATGATCCCGTTTTAATTTGATACAGGATGCAGTGCCACATCCACATATGTTGCCCTATGCTCGCCATGAGGAGGCGAAGCATCGGCAATATGAGGTGGGATCTTCAGGAGGGACCGTTACGGATGCATGGAGTGATGGTGATAGTAGCCCTCTGCCATTACCTCATGAAGCCGTGGAGGAGGAGTTGTTTGATGATATGGTGCGGGATTTATGTCCATCAAGGGAGGGATGATAGCATGGAGTAGGATGATCTTTTTACTGCAGCATCGACTCCACTGTTTGAGGGGTACACATTCTCTGTTCCACATGCCTCCCTTGAGTTACTAAACTTGCAAACCATCTATGGATGGAGCAATGCAAGTTTGAATGCATTACTCAAGTAAGCTTTAAAGTCTATTTTGCAAACATGGTGAATTATGCTAGTGGGTCAATTACTCGAATGCTTTTCCTCATTTATGGTCTTCACGTGCAGGCTACTGTGTAAAATGCTTCCAAGGGAGAATAAACTACCGACCTCAAGAGATATGGCAAGGCAACATGTGACCTCTCTTACAGGATTAGATTACAAGCGCATCCATGCATGTGTCAATGATTGCATTTTGTTTCGTGGACTACATAAGGATGCAAGAGAGTGTCCTACTTGTGGAGAGGCAAGATATAGAGCAGATCTCAAAACCTTGGATGTGCCTCGTAAGGTATTTTCCCATAATCCCTCGCATCCAACATATGTTCAAGTGCAAATCTATTGCAGAGCTCATGTCATGGCATTCCTCCCATCGATCAACTGATGGCAAGTGGAGAACTCACGCGGACTCTCCTACATGGAAGCATATTGAAGACACATGGCCAAGCTTCAAGGAAGAACCTAGGAGCTTGAGACTTGGATTGGGTATGGACGGTGTGAACCCATTTGGTCTCAAAAGCACGTCTTACAGTGTATGGCCCAGTGGTATTGGTGAATTACAATCTTCCACATTCTATGGCTATTAAGAAAGGACATGTTATGCTGTCCCTTCTAATTCCAGGGAAACATAAAGTCAAAAACCCTGATGTTTATTTGGAGCCTTTGATTGACGAGCTAGAGATACTTTGGAGAGGTATCGAGGTGCATGATGTGAGCAGGCCTCCCTCGTCACGAGACTTCAACTGCAAAGCAGTCTTGATGTGGATGATGCATGACTATGGCAAGTGTTCAGGTAAGCATTGCATTTCTAATTATGAATAGGCAAAGGATGTGGCACCCTAAACCCACCTTCCACTCTTAATTGCATCTATTGTTCAGGTCTCACTACATCGGGTTACCATGCATGTCCTGTTTGTGGTCCTTCGCTAGTTGCCAGTTTACCATATTGGTCCCACCTCAAGATCAATCACCTGCTTGATCCCATGCATATTTTCAAGAATGTGGCATCTACCATTTGGGAGCATTTGAATGGGACACGAGATTCTACAGGCATAAGGGAGGATTTACGTACCACAGGGAGGATGCGTGAAGCTTGGCCACAAGAGAGACCAAATGGGCGTGTTTTTTTACCTCGTGCACCGTGGATGTTATCAAAGCTAGAGGAGAGCTAGAGATGGCGACGGTGAAGTGCGCTATTACTACAATTCGTACTCCCAATGGATGCATGAGGTGTTTGAAGGGAGCCTTTACAAAGAGCAAGAAAAGAGGTGTAGAGCAATTATATGGCTTGAAATCTCATGATTGGCACAAGATGCTCCAAGTAAGTATTTTATGTGCATATCTTTTTCCTTTCAAATTTGTGAGTGAATAGTTATAAGCACTAATCAACCACCTCCTCGTGGGTTCAATTCATACTACCTACTAGCATTTCACGTAGTGCATCGAAGGACGTGAAAGATTGTATTTACAAGATGGGCGAGCTTGTGAGATACTTTACATGATACAAAATATGATGCGTATCAATGCTCCATGCAAGTTTGAATGCATATTGCTAATATGCTGTACTTTTTCATTTCTAGGTATGTGAGCTCAAAGGAAATAGATCCCACCATGCTTGAGAATGCTCGAGTTATGTTCTATTCTCACAAGCCAACTACATCTCATAGTGCATTTGGTGGATGAGATTGCTATATGCGGTACTATACATGCACGATGGTTGTTCTTCCTGGAGCGCATCATGAAAACCTTGAAGGGCTTTGTGAGACAAAATGCAAGACCTGAAGGTAGCATGGCCGAGGGTTGGTTGGTACAAGAGTCATTTGTATATATTTTTGAGTTTCTTGTTGATGTGGATAGCTCTCTCCCACGACTATGGAGAGATGATGAAGACCTAAGGATGACCTCTATTGTGCCTCAAGGGAAAGGACGCAACAAAGTAATAGACACGGAGTTGCATAATAGTATCAACCTCTTTTGCATGCTTAATAGTGATGTGATGAAAAGATGGGTGACAAGATACGAGGATGCAAAGGCAAGAAGACAAGAAGAAAGGGCCCTCTTTCGTACACACCATGGATCTCGTGTGCCATACCCTCAGTATCTAAGATTGGCTACTTGATGAAATGGAGAAAGCAGAGAAAGATGAGGGGATGCATATCACAATGGAAGAATGGGAGTATGCTAGGGGATGCATGAGCAAGGTCGGTATATAGAATGTTATGCATAAGTTAGGAGCTTTTAATAATTTAGATTGCTTATTTAATTGATTTTTTCTTGGTGTAGTGCACTATGTTCAATGCTATATGGTGTGAGGGCAAGCATTTTCGAACACAACGGATTGATGATAAGAGAAACACACAAGATTGCGGCGTCATTGCTAGCTTTGAGGGAGCCAATGGAGCCATGGATGATTATTGTGGCATAATCCAAGATATTATTATGCTTGACTTTCGACGCTTCTTTGTGTATGTTTTGGATGTCAAGTGGTTTAAGGACATGGTGGAAAGAGGCCCTAATGCAACAATCAAACGCCATGCAAGTGGCTTTGTAACTATTGACTCCACAAAGTTTTGGCAAAGTAGGAAGGACACACTAGTACTACCGCAACAATGTGAACAGGTACTGTGCACACATATAAAAATACTCGCTTTTAAATATTTGATGCAAGAAAAATAACATGATTGTATTTGTGTTTGAATTAGGTTGTCTATCAACCAATGGTGGCATGTCATACCTATTATGCCACGTTCCAAAGTGATGTATAGTACATTTACTAATATGGAGCGTATGGAGGATGATCATGGCCATGGACGTGATGATGAGCGTGATACGAGAGAGGAGATGATCATGAGATAGGAGATACAGATATTGAGGCCATTACCCGTGAGGACGAGCCTACCATTCGAGATGCTGATTTCGATGAGCACATGAGTGGCACAAGTAGTAGTGGGTTGAATGTATTTATAGATCTAAACACTTGTTTGGATTTTAAAGTAGATAGTTTGGCGAGGGTTGATCTCATTGAGGATGAGATTGAACCGTAGCCCCATAATTGATATTGGCAAAACTATTTTACATATTGTCTCATTCTCCTCATCTCACTTAATTCTTGTATATGTGGGCTTGCAAAAAATTATGTGCTTTGGTAATCATGGGCAATGTTTGGAAAGCAATGATGTACACCAAAATCTCACTTTCTGTATTCTCTGGTTTGTGTCTATCTACGCGTCTGATTCTCAGTGTAAACGCACAAATAAACGCGCTAGTACACGCGCAAATAGATGCGCTGATAAACGTGATGTTAGACGGGCCCGTATTTTCTCAGTTTAGACGTGCAAGTACACGCGTCAATTTACATGCAAATAGATGAGCTTTTAGACGCGCCCGTAATTCCTCTACTAAAGCAATGCCTATAGACGCGCTCGCTATTTTGTGCGTCTACCAAGCACGTATCGCACAAATTCTTCCTTTTTAAGTTTCAATATCCTGTTCACCAATATACAATGTCCCAATTTCTTTGAGTGAGACAAAAGATTTTTACCCTCCCATATAAGTTGAGGATTCCAATCAACAGCTAAGGATTTTTTTTGCCATAATAAATTTTCAAAGCTTAGAGATATATACTTGTTTTACTAGTAGAAAATGATTGTACATGAGAAGTATATACAAACCCTCTATATATCAAACCAAGACTCTTTCCAATGAAGTAGGTTCAGCCAAATTTATTACACGAATGAGGTATCCATTTGTCTCCAAAAAGAATGAGTCATTAAGTGGAGACTTAAATTTTTGTAGATCTCCTTGGGCTACTTGTTATATCAAGTATTTCATGGAAAGAAATCATGTTTGCCCTTCGTGTATAGAAATGGATTGTTGTAGAGATAATTTGAGAAGGGATGCTTGCAGTGTATGGTCAGACATAATTATGTTCACGAATATCAAATATATTAATGTGCCGATTTCTTTGAGTGAGACAAAAGATTTGTATCCTCTCATAAGTTCAAGATTTCAATCAAAGGCCAAACATGTTTTGGCCATAATATTCCAAAGCTTAGAGATATGTACCTATTTTACGAGTAGAAAATGATTGTACATGAGAAGTGTATACAGAGTGTATACAAACCCTAAATATATCAAACCAAGACTCTTTCCAATGAAGTAGGGGCAGCCAAATTTGCTACATGAATTGGGTATCCAATTGTCTCCAAAAAGAATTGAGTCAACAAGTGGAGACCTGAATTTTTTGTGGGTCTCCTCGGGCGATTTGTTATATCAGCTATTTCACGAAGGTAATCATGTTTGCCCTTCGTGTATAGAAATGGATTGTTGGAGAAATAATTGGATTAGGGATGCTTGCAGTATAAGGTCGTGTTCCTTCACGACGAACTCTTTACAAGCTTGGACTTTCTTCCCAGAAGCCGTGAAAACCGAGAGGGAAGGAGAATTGCTTGGGCACACGCAGCCTGGCGACCACTGCATCCTCCCTGTTGAGTTTTCGGGCGTCCAGGACCAGCAAGTAGCAAATTTGCTCTTCTACCGCGTACTGCATGAATAACACGAAGATACTTTTCAGTCAACAAAAACATGCTCTGCTACTTCCTACAAATCACATAACTTAGGCACTGGACACTGATCTTACGCTAATACACAATTCTAATCCTGATTCCTGATAGCAAAACAGGTCTCAGGCCCATTTGCTCTCCCACTGATAATTAGTAGGCGAATAGGCATATTGCAAAAAAGATATCAGGCCGTGCAATTGTAGGGTAATTGGTTTTGATCAGTATACCTGGACGCACAACAGATAGCCGTCGTCCTCACAAAACCCAGGCTGATCTGCCTCCTGTACAGACCCATATCTCGGGATGAATATGGGCTCTCCAATGAACGATCGCTTGCCAACCCACCACGTCTCACTTTTCTCGTCGGAATTCCTGACTTTGACGATCGTGTCGAATGGGAAGTTTTGGAATGACCTCCTGAGGCCGGATGATCCGCTCACGAACGTGTATTCATTTTTCAGGCTGCTCACCTGCAAATTCACTACAGGGAAATCGCAACCCTTTTGCCAACCTCGCGGTCTGTGAACCTTAGCGACGTAGCCCTCGTTTTCCTGAGGGCTAAACTCAGCTGAGACCTTCACTAGGTGGGGTGCACCCAACTCCCCAGTCTCTGTGAAAGAATTCTCTCCATCGTTCATGTAACTAGGATCCAGCCTGCGCTTCTGCCAGTCGTAACCTGAATGCATTCACCGTCTATGAGTATGATTTCCGTGAGGAAACTTGTCTAAAGATTATAAGCTGTAGTCATCTTAGGGTAAACTTACCAAATATATGCTGGAGAGAAAACCAATCATAAGTGCAAGCGCTTGCATACATTACGACGCGTGTCTTGCCGTCTTCTGTCTGTTCCTCGTACGCATTTGCTACATGAAGCAGCCACACAGCCTCTGGCAATTTTATGGGCACTCTCCAATCTCGTTGCTTTTGACCTTCTTCTGAGAATCTGGGTAGCAGATACATGGGAGCGTAGGGAAGAGACTTATCTAGAGTAAGCGCGGAAATCATTGGTATTACACCGGCGAATGCACCGATCGACCCTGTTGACAGACACATCAATAGAATTCTTAGAATACTCATCCCTCGGTCTTGGGCATCCTCATCGACATGTCGGTTAATTGCGTCGTATTGCCAAACTTGATCACTCACCTACGTGGTCAAGTTTTACACGGTTGGCAATGAGCACGTAGTGATTGTCCGTTAGACCCCAATCATGTACCATTTGCTGCTCGTGCATGACGAACCTCTTTTTTTGCTGGAGTTTCAAAGACGAATCAAACTCTGCACACACGTGGACGCATCAGCTACGACCTCGCGTTCCATCGTCCTCGTTCGAAATTACTAGCCCGAGCATAGACTGTCGATAGACCATAACATATCTTCAAGAGTAATAAGCTAAAGCTTACCGTAGACTGTGAAAGTACTGGTTGGCAGCACCATATCCTCTGCATAGCACGTTATTGCCACCAGTCTTTTCCGTTTCATATCGAATTTGCAGTGAGAAAGCATGCGTTCTCTAGGCATTGAAAATACTCCTGCAAATTTACATAACCTCGCCGATGAGCTTAATACACCTTTTTGAAACTTACGGAAACTCCAGCCATACTAATGCTGAAGTTGACATTAGTCCACTCGCACCTGAGAGGATTGGCCACAAAAGTTTGCTGGTCAATCCGACGATGTTTGCTCTCACTATCTGCATTAAAGAGTCCGTTGTCCAGACCGGCCACTTGTACCTGGGACTTGTCACTCCATTTTCCTGACTTTTATCATCGATACCGACCGACGATTTTGCCATGCTGCGCTAAGACAACGGTTCATTGTTAGTTCACCATGGAACGTCGAAGGCTTTCCGTCCATCCTTCTCTATGTACGTCGAAAAAATTCGTTCTTTCGAACGGGGCGCGAAAAACTGATAGGTCATCCCAACTAACCTGAGGATACCCTTGGTCTCCAAAGACGTTGGATCCAATTCATAAGGTTCCCCTCCCTCCCATAAGCACATCAAGCGTCCAGCCCACTTGTATACACTCGTGTTGGCAGTGTTCTTCATCACTTTTACATTGCCGATTCGTTCACCCGGTCTCAACATCGAAAATGGGCCGCGATATTTGAAATTCCACAAATCAGATTCATGATCGTATTCCTCCAGTCGAGCTTCTGTGTCGATGTACCTGTCAAAAGATTGATAATGATTTGCTCAAATTAAGCATTCCCAAGGTAGATGTGTCTTTGCCGCTGGCTGTATTAAGAAGATGCTATTGACTTGCTTGGTATCCCCGACTCGTTTCACAAACCTGGCAGAGTACTCAACGCAGCCGGAATGAATGTGAAACCTCCTTAAGTAGCCATGACCGTCGAGGGGATGAACTGAGGATCCATAATCATCGGTGAATACGCCAGGGCCACAGAGAAAGTAAGAACCATCAAGATCGGTTGGCAAGGATCCTTCAACAAGCTCTAATTTGATAGGATCCACAACTTCCTTCCTCTGCGATGCAAAAAGATACTGATAATCCCAGAATGCATGAAGATCACGCTGGAAATCCTTCGAGGGGATGTCTTCCTCGGGCAAAGGAGGCTTCGGAAGCGTTCCTGCAATGCCAGACATATCAAGTACGGATTTCAAGACACCGGCCATATGCATTTTATAGTAGATGAACAGCTATATTTCAGCATGTAAGAATGTCGGATGGGTTTGGATACAATCAAGCGAGATATTGTAATAATATCCTGCTACGAGGATACTTAATCTTCACAGCTTACTCTTCACAGCTATAGATTTCAAGCTTTGGGCCAAGAACTGGCCATATTAAACATAGTAGATGAGCAGCTATTATACTTCAGCGCATAAGAATGTGGAATCGTTTTATGTGCAAGCAAGGGAGTTGTTATAATGACAAGTGCTAGGAGGACACTTAATCTTCGACTGTGTTCAAGTGGCATGTATTGTAAGAATTGCGATGTTCAGAGACGGCTTCGTGTAATGACTGCTACGAGGCTTTATGTAATGACTGCTACGATGATTTATTTAGTACACCGCGTTCCAAATATTATACCAAGCCAGCATTACAATGGATGTGGAGAAAATAGGTTCATTGTGGAGGTGCGTTTGGGGGTGAGGATAAATGGAGATCACCCTCCCTTGTCGTTTGTGACAGTGGTGTATCAATAAGGATGATAAATAAACCAGACTAATCAAGTGTGTGTACTGTGTGAGTGTGTGTGTACGTGAAGAGACACAGCAGAAGAACGGTAAACAAGAGAAGGGTGGGAGATGTCTTACTGGGGGGGTGCAGGGGGACTTGGAGGGCAGCGGAGGAGCTAGAGGGGGGGGAAGGGGGGGCAGTGGCGGCGGATTGTGCGAGGACAGGTGGGAGGAGGCGCGAAGAAGAAGAAGGAGAAAGGAGGGAATGAGGAGGGGAAGGGAGACTAGGTTTCGAGAGGGCGGAGAGGGGGGGGAAGCGAGGGAGGAGGGAAGAGGAGGAAGCAGGAGAAGAAGAATGAGCAGAAACAGCAACAGCAGTAGGGGCCAAAGCCATGGCGAAGGTGGTGGTGAGAAGGTTGTGGCTATGGCGATGGTGGAGGTGAGGAAGAAGGCGATAATAAAGGTGGCGAGGAGTTATAGCATAAATATAAAACGTAGTTTGGCAGTGTTAGGGGCCTTGATGCCGCCGCCTACACGTAATAAAAACTCCTGCTTAGTTTCCTCAAAAGTTTGAGCCCTTCGATTCGCTTCCATGCAAATACCCCTTTCTCCTCGATTCCGCATTTTGTCCTTCCTGGCCGCCTGCACAACCATTCCGATTCCCATGACAAACCCCCCCCCCCCCCCCCCCACACACACACAAGCATCCAAACCCCTCCCCTTGGTTCATTGATGCCTCCTTGGAGAATCCTCTCATCCACCAATCATCACATCTCCGAGAATGCTCTCATCGTCGTCGACTCTCCCGTGAGTCTCGCTCATGACATCGCCTAGATATGCTCATCACTGCTCCCACCAGTCCCCACCTCATCCCATGGTTGGTGGTGATGGCCTTCGCCAATGCCTCCCATGCTTGGCCTCCCCCTTCCCCTGCCATGGCTCCCATGAAATTTACTCTCGTGTCTTCAGAATACCACCTCCATATATTTCAGAATAAATGGGTGGCCTTCCACACTGGCTCCCCCCGCAATGGCTCCCATAATGCTAGTAACTACCCTATCTTCAAAATATTAACTCAGATTTCACCCTACCTTCAACATACAAGCTAAGGTTTTGAGTAGTTTAGTGAAATTGGCTGACTTGGAGAATGCCTTGGTTCGGTTGGATTTGTCCTTCTTGGCCTTTTTGGCCTGCAAAACCATTTCAAATTCCTATGACAAAACCAGCCCCCCCCAACACAAGCATCCAAAGCCTCACAGGACCAAGTGATGGCATTGGGGAGAATGCTCTCATTGACGCTCCCAGTGAGGACATAGGGGAGAATGCTCATCGACACTCAAGGGTGTCCACTGCACATTCGATGCATGGCCTTCCCAAATGGCTCCCATAATACTATCCCCCCCACTTGGCTCTCTAACATGTGGCCTTCCCCAATGGCTCCCATAATGCTCTCCACCCCCTCCCAATGGCTCCCATGATGCTCTTGAAAAGATTAACTGCCATATTGGTGATACAAGCTAAGATTTTGAGTAATCTAGACGGTTGGCCTTTCACAATAGCTCCCCATGATCCCCTCCCCCATAAAAAAAGGCTCCCATGATGCTCTCAAAAAAATTAAATGCCCTATCTTCAAAATACAAGCTTAGATTTCACCCTACCTTTAGAATACACATTGAGGTTTTGAGTAATTTAGAAAAAACGGAAAATATGTGTGTTTTTGCAATGAAAATCGGCTAGCTTGGAGAGTGCCTTGGTTGGGTCCTTAAAAAAAATTCTATATCATTCTTTTATCTCCCATTTCATTTTCTTTCACTTTTGCACTCTCCAAATGCTACCATTCAAAGCAATCATAAATGTCACTGCCAACATGATCCATTCAACCCATCTACAACTCACATGACAAAGAGGAGGGGCATCCAAGGCTCCTCTTCCCTCCCACATCAACAAAAAAACCTCACCTTTGTGCCAAAAATAGCCTCTTGTACTTTTAGATCCCCTTCAAAGTCTTCCAAAGCTTCCAAAAAAAATGTGGCATTACATTATTCTTTATAGCCGCCCTCCATTATTTTTTATGTTGAATTAACAAGAGAGGGTGGATGCTTGGGCACTCCATCTTTGTTTTAGAGGGAGAGAAATACAAATTCCTTATATAGTACAATAATTTTATGAAAATAAAAACATGGAAAAAGTTCCAAACATCACCATCCAAGTCTGCAATATAGCACTCCTCCATCGAGGGATTGCTATATTATCGCTACCACGTCATGTATAATCCATTCCCATGACATCACAGGCTCAATTCCTCAACCTCAAATGACACACTCTATGTATTTAATTATTAAGCTTGTCTTGGGAGCTTACAAACACTCTACTCAATCATCCCTAATATGACAAGAATTCCCCATGCAAGTATATCCTTTCTAAGCATCTTTCTACAACCTTTCGCTATTCTGCTTAGTTCAAAACTTTGAGTCTTAAAACATATTTGTTGACAAAAATATCTTTCAAGCCCACAGACTTGTATTACAACAAAGCCCCACAAGTCCACAGATTCAACAAACATCTCTACAAGCCCAATTATTTGATTCTCATATGTAACCTCTCATCCTATATTTGACTAGAGCACGCTTCTAATCATCCATGGCATTATTGAAGCTTTCCACAAGCATATTCTCTTTACACAAGCCTCGAACATACCAACAATGACTTCATTTTAAAAGTTTATATTTGGCATTTAACTAATTTACAAAGAGTCAAGAACTGGGCTAGTTGGCAACCTCAAATTAGCCAGAGTTCTAAATCTTTGTATGACCCATTGATTTAATAAAGGGGTCCAATGGCATCTAGATGCATAAAAGGCTTGCATGAGGGCAACTTGCAAGGGGTGAGTAATGACGGTAGCTTGCAAGGCGGTGAGTAATAATCAACAATTAATTTTAACAATTAGAAACTAGTGGCACAATTCCATTACACAAGATCATGAGAACAACCATTATGAATGTTACTGAAAGCGTATTGTTTTGGGTGTTGATCCTATAAAAATAGATCAAAACCCTATGAAGATATTAAGGTGCATCATTGAAACAAGTTTGTTTAAGAAACTATTGATTGAAGGCATGTATTTTCATAGTAGAAATCACTCATTGATATATGTATATCATCACCTTTCATGTTCTCTTATTTCTCTAGTGGATAACATTAATCTCATGTTTATCTTCAGCCTCTAATTTCAGATACATCTCCATCCCATTTTTCTACAATCGACAACATCAAAATCCAGCTTTATTACTCATGAACTAGTAGTCTTTGCCTTAAATAATTCTTGCTAACAATAATATGCATTCCTCTACTATCAATAGAGAGGAATCTTACCATGGGTCTAAAAGAAATCTCAACACAATACATCCTTTAAGATGAATGCATCCATTAACCCAACTTTTCAATTCGGCTTCATCCAAGGCTATCGTGGAAAAAGCAAATAACCTAGAGCATGAGTACATCATTCTATAAAACCAATCATTCATGTATTCCATTTAATATATATATATATGCCTATTCTTTATTCATGTGCTTTGTATATAATTTTTATTTACTACTCCTAGCATTCACCCTCCCAAATGAATCATCAATTTATTTAAATTGTTATATGATCATGGTTACTATAATTGTTGATATGTTTGTTTAACCCATGTGGTCTTGTGGTTACCTTTTGAATATTTATCCCAAGTTTCTTGTTGGCCTTGAGTTAGTAAAGTTAAATTGGATTTTATATGCAAGAATGTTCAGTCAGCTTTATGACCAATAGATGATTAATCATAAATTGTGGCAATCACCACTTGAAAGATATGTAAATTATGAACTAAAAACTACATTGAGTTTTTTGTGTTGCGCCATGTAGGAATGTGGAGCATGCTCTCTCATAAAGAAATTCGAAACAAGATGAAATCACAACATGGATCAAAATAGTAAATAGTGAATTTTACTTGAGTCTACTGATTAGAAATAATTCAAAGTCATAAAATCACCTAGATGATGATGAAATTAGTGACCTCCAAAAGAGAAAAACAATTGCGTATCTTAGGAAAAGCTATCCAACCAATGGGTTCACTCAGGTAGAAATATTCGTTTATGATTTTTTTGGTAGATGTGCTTGCTTTGATGTCAAACTGTCAATGTGTTCGTATCAAGCCAAATGAGTTGAGACCTTCTCTTCCCCCAACCTAAGGAAATGATGATCTCTACCAAGACACAACACTACTAGACCTTTGTCCTTTTCTGGCATTTTCTTGCCAACGTTTAGCATGCACATGTGCAAAAATTATTAGTACAGTACACATGTGGGGTTTCCATTGATATTAGTGTCAATATATATTGTCACTAATTAACGTTAGTATGTACCGACACTATCTTAATGTTGGTATATACCGATACTAGCATTCAAGTCAATTTATTAGTGTTTGTATATATCGACACTCATAAAAAATTTATATATTTTGATGAAATTACAAAAAGTGGTTTGCAATAAGACCCTAAATAATTTTTTGCTACAAGTTTTGTCATTTGAAAGATGAAAAATACATGAGTATATACACCAAGTTTGAGATCAAAATGCTTATGTATCCATGGTGAATTCAATGTACAAATGTAGATAATGCCACTATAAAAGTGAAATAAGTCCCGCATGCCAAATAAGTCTATCTCTAGCTATATAGTCACTTGATTACCTATATCCTTGTCTACCTAAGAGTTGATCTTTTAATTCATCTTCCTTAATAATATCATCATAAAGTCTTGCATGTCAAATAAAGTCTATCTCTAACTGTATAGTCACTTGATTACCTATATCATTGTCTACCTAAGGCTTGATCCTCTAATTCATCTTCTTCAATAATATCGGGTGATACATGATCCCCATCTTCTTCCCCAATGTCTTAATCTCCACCTTCCTCCATTACGATGTTATTATATGCACTTTCTTCTTGGCCCATATTGTGATCATCTTCTTCCCTAGATCCATCGAGATCAACTGGATCCATTGGCGGCAGCTCCATGTCCACATCCCTATCTTTAAAAGTTTGTTTACTTCGAGGAGCAACTTGGACCGCATACCACCATCTTGGATCAAAATGATCTGAATGGAAGACCACCTATGTTCAAGATGCAAATTAAATGCCATCAATTGTATTAATTTATGCTTAATTATATATGAACATGTACCCATGCCTTGAAAATCAAGGCATTGGCTTAGCTAATTCATTAGTACGTTGTGTGACAAAAAATGTAAATATGGTGTGTTGTACATGAGATGAGCTTGGAGCCATGGAGCTGTATAGTGTGTGGTGGGTGCAGTTTTTTATAGTGTGGCTACACTAGACATCCCAGAGCATGGTATTGACAGTGTTTTATTATGGGACGACATGTGCTCTTTATGATTGTTCCGAGCCATATGTGTATGAGGGCAATAGTCTTTTTGTTGAGGGCGTCTTGTAAATTTTCCAATGTGACTGGATTGGGCTTTTATGTGGATAGTCAGTGGGCAATTAGATAGTGAGTGCTTGTGGTGTACATTAGTGTGCACAAAGTGTATGGTTTGGGCATTTAATTGCCTTGGTATAAATTTTGAAGGAAGGGTGGAAGAGTAGTAAAAAGCATGGGATGACTGGCTATTTTTGAGAGACGGCAAGCCATGCATGCAAGCGTGGTTACAAGATAGATGAGTAAGCACATACGTGGAGATGGTAGCTTATAGGAGAATTCCAGAAGGGGTCATGAGCTGCTAGCAAGTCGTATTCCACCATATGGGCATGGACTATGGCTTTTGGAGAGGGCATATGGGCTTTCATGGTTGTCGCGTCACTTCGATGCAAGCCTGGAGTGTCTTGATGGGAGTCTGTGAGTGGTTTGTGCTCTGTGAGAAGAGGTTAGCTACAGTGATCACATGAAGGTGATGGCTGATAAGAGTGGTGTAGAAGAGCGACAGGTTGATCATCATGTGAGTGTTGACTACTATTCTTGAGAGTCTGGGATGCCTTGTATGAGGAGAGCGTGTGCGCAAGGTCTAGGGGAGAAGTCGCGATGGTGTTTTTGATACGAGGCCAGGATCATCACATTAAGGAAGGTGCATGATAAGAGATTTTTGGCTGTCATTTTAGAAGAGAGCTATGGATGTTGAGGCTTGATGACAGAGAAGGCGATGCTGTGGCGCTATCTTACAAGCTAATATTCTTGTTGGGAGCCTAAGAGCCTTGGCTTGTGTGATGAGTATAGGCTGTTTGCTCTTTATGGAGAAGGGTTGTTGTTGGTCGAGAGTCACTAAGCAGGAGTATGGCATCTCTATTGTGGGAGATGGGATACCTTGGATGGAAGAGAGCGTGTGCATCAGGTTGATGAGAAAAGACACAATGGGTGAAGTTCTAGATATAAGGTAGTTAGTCATTGATTACACGGGAGCAACAGGGTGGCTACTAAAGTATGAAGATGGAGATGGATAGGGGCAACTCCTTGGAAGAGGCCGTGAGCTCTAGGATGCTGAAGGAGCAGCTATGAGAAGAGACTAAGTAGTAGGCAGTAATACAAATCGTGATTTTTGAACCAGAGGTGCTGCAGCATGTTTATGAGCTAGCTGGTTGTCAACTGCATGGGATGCAAGCAGAGAGGCTTTGTCTAGGTGGGTGTAGAAAGATTTCCTTAGAGTCTTGAGTAGGAGAGAAGATGAGATGGTGGGCTGCATCATTGTCTAGTGTTCGAGGATGATCTTGGTGAAGATGTGATAAGACTTTTGGCTATGGCCAACTTGTGGGTTGATGCCTTGAAAAGTCATGAAGATAGTCCTCATGTGGCTTGTGGGTTGGAAGTATTTTGAAGCTGAATGCTTTCTAAGTTGTTGAGGGAAGTACAGTTATGAAGTCCACTTGTCTTGAGCTTTCTAGTCGTTGGGTTCTTTTTGAGGTTGTTTGGCTTCTAGAGGAAATGTGGCCAGAGTATTGGTTGAATGTAGAGGTGTGTAGAGTCGAGGATTTTGAATGAAGGCTTTTACCTTGTGATTGTGTTGTTCAATTGCTTTAAATGTGGATGAGGGTGGCTGTGAAGGTGGACTAGGCTCTCTCTTTTTAGTTCATCCAACATACCTGCTCACAATGCTCGGGAAGAACAAAAGTATCAATTTCATCAATCCACAGTTTGGTGGAGTCTATGGCAAAGAAACCCCTAATGTCTTTTCTGACAATAAATACTAAATCGTCTAAAATCAACTGCATAGTTTTTGCATAAGGTCACACAATAATCTAATTGTGAGGAGAGAAGATTGGTATCAAAAGCACTTACTCATCTATCTTGTATGAAGGTGGCCATGACTCCACAATTATATGTGACTCTTTGCATCGATGCATTCCACACAAAAATGCCATCCATATGACCATAATGCACTATACTTTTTGTACTACAAATGAACGTCATTAAAGCAATGAGGATGCATTTTAAAGCGATTGTGACCATAAATAAATTAATTGAATCAAAAGATAAGAAGCTTACATGTACCATACATCCTCATGCAAGCTCTCGCTCTCACTCAATTACTATCTACCCATCATCTTGCTTTACAAAGAGCCTGTTTTAGCCAATCCATTGACATGTATTTGGGGAGAAGAGGAAGATCCCGTGGATATGGTTCCACTTGCCTATGCATAACTCTAAATCTCACCCTTGCATTCACTCTTTCTGCTTTGGCCTCTTCATATCTCTCAATCCACTTTTGCATGTCCATGCTATTGAGAATACTAAAATTGTTAAATTTCTCCCTTTTTTCTTCGCTCATCTTTCTTTCAATCCCTTTTCCTTAGGGAACCTCAACAAGGATATGATCATCGTCCTGGTTATGCTAAGTGTGTGCTATATTGGAACCCATGGATGAAAGAAACTCCTTGATATATACTATGACTGTTGCACAAGCCAACCATCTACCATGCTTGCTTTGAGTCTTGCTCTTTGCCTTACAACTCCCTTCAAATTTTTCATAAACCATTTAAGGAAAAACATCCAACGACTATGAACGGTTCCTACAATGGCAACCTCATCAACTATGAATACAAGCGAGAGACCTGGGTCATCATACAACTTGAGGGAAAGTGCTTCTCAAGCAAGCACACAGCTTTGATGGAGCCCATACTAGCCTTCTCAATGCTCAATATAGATATCTCTTTTTGAGAGATCCACCTATTTCACATGCCCATGAAAGACACAATTTTCTAGTGATCATTCAAAATTGAATGAAATATAGTAAGGTAATATGATCATCACAATGCAACTAATTGTGTAGATAGTTGTTCTGGCATCTTTTGATAAGGATATTTTCAATGGAATTAAGAGGATAAACTATTCAAGCAACAAAGTAATTATAACAATGCATCACAATCATAGCTATACTAAGCATGAGGACAACCGTAGTTCTAGCAAGCGTTCAAGCTTGTAGAACACCTATAAGAACTTGTGCCAATTATGGGACTTAAAGCCACTAAGCTTATTGTCCTTTGAAAACGTCCCTTTCAAAAAATGCATGTGTCCTATTGGTGTTCCAAAAGAGGAAATTTCAGCCTTAACCATTGCCTCCTCTCTCTTGGAAAGTATCCATGGTGCTTTTGGGAGAACCACTTTTGGACCACGCATTCGAGACTAGAAGTCAGGCATGCTCTGTCCATGGCTCACAAGTCTTCTCACACTCCTCTTGTGTCTTTGTCACCAACCAAGTGTGCCCAAATCGAAGCCCCCACATTCTCGTTGGATCCAAGAGATGATTGATTTGCAAACTGACCCCAATATGGAAGCTTATGAAATATCGACAACCAATTCATACCATGAGGAGGCTCCTCTCCATTCTCCCTCCAAGAGGTAATCTAGTCACTTGCCTTCAAAGAGGGTGGAGGTTAATCAAGTTGACCTTCACAAGGATGGTCATAGCAAGTCCTACATGCATGCATAAAAAGGTCTTTATAAGGCATGCATAGATCATGCATCACAAAACATACAAGTATCATTAGGCATGCCTAAATCTATAAGCACATACCTGAGCACTCCTCATATCCTGGAAATTCATGCATGGTCCACATCAAAATTCCCCTAATGAGAATGTCATGGGTATGACTCGAAGCTCTAGAAATATCAAAGACACATATGCCTCTCCATAGGGTCTAGAGCTCCTCTATCAAAGGTGCCATGTACACATCCATATTCTTAGCCTTGTACTTCCCTCACACAAGAAGGGTAAGCATGAGGTGTCCCTTCTTTATTGTGTTAGCCATGGTGAGATGTTGTAATTCACCAAGACTATGGGCTATGTTGACTAAGATGTCGAGCGTAACCCAAAAGGATACATGCCATCAATTGCAAGCCAAAGATGTAAGTTGCATGGCTCCCTTGAAACATCAATGGACTGGTGTGTAGCATGCCATGTTATCAACTCTGCTATGGACTTGCGTCTAAACATGTGTTGTATTCTGGCGATGATGGAAAGTTTCTCAAGACTTTACCCTACAAGTCCTCTCTATAACATTGTGCCTGACACTACGAATAACTAACCAAATCCCCATGCTCATGACAAAAGAGAATACAATCATTAGGACAAGCATGGATGGTGTCATAATCCAACCCAACCATTTACAACATCTTTTTTGTTTTGTCCCTTGATGCGGGCATGGTATTTGGGGCAGCGAGGGGGCAAGCAGCATCTTCTAGAGCAATGTATTGAAATTGACGTATGCAAGAAACTTTAAGAATGAGATACTAATGACTATTAAAATAATTAAGATCCAAACATCAAATGATATAAATTATGCACTTACCTCATTAAGGCCAAGTCCATACTTATGTCTAACCAACCATACTTTGCTTGCAAATTCAAGATCAAGAGGCAAGCCCATAATTTTGACATCCAAGCACCATCATACAAGAGTGCTGATTGCAACTCCCACACCATGTTCTCATACTAGAACATCATGTGTACATGTGATTTCATTCTTTCTTCTTTCATTTCTACTCTCTTCCTTTCAACCTTCTCTTCTCTTCTTTTACTTCTCTCTCTCTCTCTCTCTCTCTCTCTCTCTCTCTCTCTCTCTCTCTCTCTCTCTCTCTCTCTCTATCCTTCTTCTCTTTTCTCTCTTCCTCTTTCTCTCTTTTTCTCTCTTTCTCTCTCGCTCTTTCTGCTCTCCTCGGGGGGGTCACTATGTATAAACCCTCTATATCACGTGCGTTCATGGCCTATATTTAAAATCCCTTATCTGTAAATTTTTTCATTAATAAAATGTATCCCTTTTCTATACAAATCTATAAATTTTTTCCAAAACTATTTAAAATAGTCCCTTATGTATATTTATTTCTGTAAATTTTAGGAATAAAAAATATCCTTCTTTTGAACTCATGTGATAGGGTTACATATGATGAGTGACCCCCCCGAGCTGCTCTCTTTCTTTCAATCTTCTCTTCTACTTCTCTTCTTTCCATCTCTTCCTCTCTCTTTAATTATCTCTTCTACTTCTCTCCTTCTTTCTCTTTTCTCTTTCTTCTACTGCTCTCTTTCTTTCTTTCTTCTCTCTTTTATACTCTCTTTCTTTATTCTTTCCCTCTCTTCTTACTCTCTTTCTTTGTTCTTTCCCTCTATTCTTCTTCTACCACTACTCTCCTTACTTATATTATTTTCTCGTCTACTCTTCTCTTTCCTTTTCTCTCCTTCTCTTTTCTCGTCTCACCTTTCCTTTCTCCTTTCTTTCTCTTTTCTTTCTTTTTGCTCTCTTCCTTTGAATCTCCTTTGTTACTGGTTCTTCTCTTCTCTTCTTCTACTTCTCTTCTTTTCGTCTCTTTCTCTCTTCTTTGTTTCTCTTTTAATTCTCTTTTCTTCTTTCTTTTTTCTCTTAATTTCTATCATTGCCCTTCCCCTCCTCTCTTTTTTGCCTCCTTTCCCCTCGTTTCCTCTTCCCTTCATCTCTTCCCTGATATCCTTCTTTCCCCTTGTTTCCCCTTTCCTTCATCTCCCCCTCCTGTCCCCTAATTTCCTTTCCTTTATGCATTCTTTCCCTACTTTTTGCTAATTTCTGCATTCTTTCCACATTCTTTTTCGTATTTCCGCACTCTTTTTGCATTTTTGCATTGTTTTTCATATTTCACATTTCTACATTCTTTGTGTATTTTTGCATTCTCGACTGTTATTTCGGATTCTTTCCATATTTCCACATTCTTTTCCATATTTTTGCATTCTTTCCGTATTTTTGCATTCTTCTTGCACTCTTTTCGCATTTCCACATTCTTTCCGCATTTCTACATTCTTGTCCACATTGTTTGCTACATTTTTGCATCTTTTTCATTCTTCTATATTTCTATGGTCTTTTATGCATTTTGCATTGTTTTTTTCCATTTCCACATTCTTTTTTGCATTTCGGCATTCTCGCATTCTATTCCATTCTTTTTCGCATTGTTTTCTTCTCCTCTCCATCATTCTTTTTTGCATTCTTTTCTTCCTCTCTCCTCCTTGCTCTTCCTCTCCCCTTGCTTTCCCCCTCCTCTCTTCTTATTTTCGCATTAGTAGTTTTGCATTTTCACAATTTTATTTATTCAGCTTTCTTTTTTTATTTAAGTTTGTGTTTTATTTATTCAGCATCATGGATTCAGAGCGTATATCTTCTACTTCAAAGCAGTCCATCCATTCAAGGGGAGGTCATGGACTGATGAGTCTAGAGGACTTCATCTCGTAGATGAGACCAACTGACCTAGAGAGATATCAATATTTTTATCCAATCTCTTGGCCTGCCTCATCTCATGCCTCTCCCAACGCGCATCAAGAGCGCATCAGGTCTCCCTAGTTGTAGGAGCATCAACATTGCCTACCCAACAAGGGTCACCTATTACATTTAGTCAGGCATCATTGCCTGGGGGCCGACATCATGCCTCTAGGAAGAGTAAGAAGGGTAGCTTTTGTGGTTCAAGTGTTGTCGCAGATGTGGATGAGATGGCGCAACTTACTACTGGCCCCTTCCCCACACTTATCGTGCAGTGCACTCTGCCACCCCTCACTCCGCCACCCCTCGCTCTAGCACCCTTGGCTACACCCCTCACCCTAGGAAGAGCTTGGGCTCTAGTTTTCATGGGGGGGCAATTGCTGATGTAGATGAAGTTGCACATTCTTGCCTCCCCACCTACAATGAGACATATCTTGCTCCTAGCCACATGCCCTGGGGTGCCAACTCCCTTTAGTAAGAAAACCTATCAAAATCTTAAGTATGAGATGAATTTAACAAAACTCCACCCACCACTCCCACTAGCGGCTCAAGCTTTAGGTAGAGATAGTTTCTTGCACCTGAGGACCTTTCATACCAAGCTTTAGGTAGAGATAGTTTCTTGCACCCGAGGACCTTTCATACCAAATCAACGAGATGTGAGAGATTATTGAGGATGCGAAGGGGGGAAAATTCATCACTTCTATGAGGCACATGATGACCTCATGTTTTCCCAAGGTTATATTCACTAAATATTAGCACATGCAAGATAATACAACAAATGATGCTCTCATAGCGGCACTCAAAGAGAAATTTCCAAATTCCTCGAGAAGTTTGATGACGATTACATGAAAACTGTGGGCCTAATACTCTATCATTGTAGGTCAAAGATAAGAGATAGGCTAAGGCTGGAAAGAGTAGGCCTTCATTGATGCACAAAGAGGATTGGAAGCTTGGTAAGAAAGAGCTTAGAGAAATG
The DNA here is from genome assembly GCF_047967505.1 of Dipteris shenzhenensis. Taxonomy (NCBI): domain Eukaryota; kingdom Viridiplantae; phylum Streptophyta; class Polypodiopsida; order Gleicheniales; family Dipteridaceae; genus Dipteris; species Dipteris shenzhenensis. The sequence continues at coordinate 16,354,180 of NC_141617.1, read as the reverse complement.
TTAGACAGGTAGACAAATCAAAAGAAGGTGATGAGGAGACATCTCGACACATAGGTGCTTTGCACCTAGGGAGTGGCAAAAGGGCAAGCTACGAGGCATGGGTGGTAAGTCTATATATCTTATAATTTCTTTTTCTATCAAACAAGTAGACAAATCAAAAGAGGGTGATGAGGAGACGTCTTGACATGTAGGTTCTTTGCACTTGGGGAATGGCAAAAGGGCAAGCTACGAGGCATGGGTGGTAAGTCTATTTATCTTATAATTTCTTTTTCTATTTGTTTAATTATCGATATATGGCCCTTCATCTAACTCTCTTAATTGTGGTCCATAAGAATCTGTGATTGGCCATCACCCTACAGATAAGGAGTACAAATACGCATGGAAAGTAGGAACGAGGGCATTTTCAAAGAGATGGAGAGTCAAGGATATGACATCGATTGGGTTATGGTGGCCACTCATCATGTAAGCTGACTCCCATCATCATTGTTCTCAAGCATGTTTGATCGTATCATTGATCTTACAAGTAAGCTATAATCTCATATTTTAAATTGTCTCATTCTTAGGGTGGCTACTTCGACCCCATCAAAACCCCAGCCCCGGCACAAAAGAGGAGAAGCTTGTAGATGGGGACGTGGGGGAGAGAGAGGAGCGCAAGGGATTAGGCAAAGGCGGGGTGGCTGAGGGATTAGGTAGAGGCAGGGATGAGTTAAGTGATTCAGAGGATGGGACAAGTGGTTCAGAGTAGGCTACATAGTACTTTACAGAAAAAATGGGGCTGAAACAAAAACAAAATTTAGCTTTTGGATTGTATCAGTATCTACCAACACTTTACCAATGTCAGTATATACTAATTCTTCACCAATGTTAGTATATACTGACACTGATACTGAAGGAAATAAACCCTTCCTTCCATATTGGTCACATTGACTCAAGGCACCTGCATCCAAGCATAACTAGAGTCTCACCATCTCAGTGGTTGAAATTGTTGTGTTTCCTAGTAGTTAAAGAACAATTTCACTTAGTGCTCGATGACTTCCTTTTCAAATTCCTCATATCAAGATGGAGTTGCATCTCTTCCCCCCCACCAATCCCTAGTGCCATGTTGGTCCTTTTTGATGTTGTGCACCCACTTTATTTCTTATTTGTTTTAGGAGAAAATAACATAGGTAATGTTGCCCTCTTGGGCTAGTTGATCTAAGCTATGCACCCCTTTCACTTTGTGTAAGCCATCCCTCAAGTTAGAAAGTAAAGTCACCTCGGCGTGCATCTCCTAAGGTGTTGATAGAGTTGTTAGCCTACAAAATTTTTGCTGCAAGCTAAATCTTTGGACAACTCAAGACTAGTAGTCGCTGGAATGGCTTGATATTGTGGTCTCAAGTTATCCATCAATTGTGAGACCAAGCTTGTCTTCTTCATTGTGATGTCAATGTTCAAATGTGTGCATCTACCACCACTACCTATTGCTGCTTTGCAAGGAGTATGTTTTCATTTCTCCCTCTAGAAACAATGCAAACATGTCTTCCATTGCCGTTTCAATATTGTGCCATTTCTTTCCTTGGCCCACAATTTGTTCCTTGTACCTTAACCAGGCTTCTCAGTTGTCCAAACTTGCAGCCTCTGTCAAGTTCTCTTGCAAGCCATGACAAGCTGCATATTGCCATGCTAATTTGTCAATCACTAGAATAGAGACCAACTAGCTTGTGAAACAAGCAAAAAAAGGAAGACAATGAGTCCAAATTAGCCAAATATAGAGGGAAGACAATCTCAGGCAATAGTGCAAACTAGAACCAGTTACATTGCACTATGGATACACCACTTTTCATATATCGTATTCAAGAATTGTCAGAGCGAAGCATGAAAATTTGAAATCCCATATGAGAGATGTGAAATTTTATCCACTGTGTGTCTCTCATCCCATGATACACGTCAGCAAATTGGATAGGTCAGTTTTTCCCAAAGCAAATGCAATATGTCCTGAAATTTAAAAAAAAACAAAAAGTCCAAAGGCCACACTAGCATGTTCAATGCTATGGATTATTAAATGCGATGAACTTTAACATGCTTTATGGGCCTTACAGCAAGGATTTGCATGGAAAAATAAGCAATGCAAAATTATAAATAGTGTTGGATTTATTCAAAGATCTCTACACATGCATGAATTGAGAAATTTCTAATCCATCCATTTTAAAGTGAGTAAAGACACCAATATGGCCAAAATTGAATGTTATAAGACCACCATATGCTATTCCCATAAGCATGGATTCTATTCCTTTAATCCTTTTTAGTTTTAAACAAATTAAGAAAAGGTTACGGAGCATGCTCTCGAATTGGTGTGCATAATTCCAGCTCAATTTTCCCTTTAAACCATTCCAAATCTTCTCAATTGGGTGTGCCCTTTGCTTGAGGGGAATCTCAAGTAGTGCACTTTGAATTATTACAGGGTTGCATGTATGTGCAAAACAAATTTTTGATGTTTTTGAATAAATTGTACTATTTTATATTGTTTAGGATACATGCTTCACATGCAACATAGCACTTGCCTCATACTCAATTTTGAAATGTGTACTATTGCTTGGAGACAATTGTTATCAAATTCCATTGGACAGTGTGTAAGTTATGAGTTAGGAAAGTTTCCTATATACAATAAATGCCCTAAATCTCACAAAGAAATGGCTACATTTAAGCGTGAATTTACCCATGTATTTTGTAATTAATTCCTAATGGAAATACGACTCTAATTTTCTATGTTTTTTTAACTATGGACACTACGTGCCTATACTGATGGCTTCATACCAATGCTTCTACACTTAGAAAGTTTTTTGTTTCTTCACAAATTCCATCAATATTATTGTCTAAAATTGTAGTTCCCTAAGTATCCACTCTTTCAAGCCTTCGAACAGAATAGCACCCATGTATTTTTGTACACAATGACATGGTCTGATAAAAAGTTAGAGATATATAACTCCGCTTTTCCACTGGTGTCATTGTAGGTCATAGGGTTGGTCACACTTTTTAGCAAATATAGTGTGACATTAAACCATTAATATACTCATTCTACATGAAATGGTGCTACAAATTGATAGGAAGACACATCACAATTGTAGATCTTAACTTGATATTTTGAGATTTTTTTGAAAGCTTTATCTAATTAAAATAGATTTTTTATGTTTAATAACTAAGGGAAAATGTATTTTTTGGTGCACCATAGATTTTTTGGCCAAGTTTGAATTATTTTTTACATTTCATTTGATAAAAAAATCTAAAATCCAACGGTTAGATTTTATGGGATCTACATTTGAAATTTACTTCAACTTGTTAGAGGATTGGTAAAGGAAATTGGAAAAAAATATAGTAATTTGTAGAAGTTTCGTAATACACCCAAAATCACAGGTTATTAGCTGGAAAAGAAATCAGGACAAGAGGCTAGACACTAAGCATGGCGATGCTTAAGGGCCATAGAGGAAAGGAGAACGTGAGGGCAAAACATTATCATGGGAGGGGAGTTGGGATTAGAAGGGGAGGGAATGAAGAGGGAGACTATGGCACAAGGGGAAAGGGAGAGGGGGAAGAGAAGCATGTACATGATGGGAGGAGGAATGTAAAGATGGAGACATCAAGGGAAGAGGACCATGCTTTATTTGAAAGAAAGGATGAGAGGGAAATATCAAAGTACTAGCTAGGTGGCTTTACAAGAATGAGCGTGTCTCATCAAGGAATAGCCCCCTCCTTTTATAGCCAAGAGAGGGGCTCTCTTCCAATAAATGCATCCTCCCACATGTATGGTGTGTGTGGAAAAGTCTCCCATGTGGGCTAGGCGGTTACGCACTCTCAATTGTGTGCGACAACCCTTTGCCTCATTTTTCCACATAAATCAAGCCCCATATCTCAAGTCTATGATACTCCCTTGGTCTCTCCCAATTTTATAATATGTTCAAACCTCTAGGAGGACAAGTGGAGGGTTGGCACAAGGAATCTTGCCACCTCATCCTACTTTCCCCATTATTTAACTTGCATCCTTGGACTATCTATACCTCCCCCACATGGGCCTATCCTATATGGAGGGAGTAACCTAATATAATATCCATCACCTATTTTATATTACTTCTCCCATGGACTTTGAGCCATATCTCACTAAATGCAGCCTAGGTGGAGGGGTGGCACATGGAGGAGCCATGCCACCTTACATTTTATAATATTACCACCATGGATTGTGTATAACACACCTTATGGGTCCTCTTACGTGGAAGGGTGGCACATGGTCATGCCCTGCCACCTCAACCCTGGGCCCTATGCACACCATATTTTATTATACTATTGCCACACATACAAACACACACTCATATTTATGCCTTTTTCCTTAGACAAATTTATCCATAACAGTTTCCCCCCCAAGTAGGGAATGCATAGCATTTCCATGCCTGGGTCCATCACACACAAAGAAAGGCTTGAGGTAATGCTTGTTGATCACCTTCTTGCCATATGGTTCATGCAACTCCTGAACTTGTATAGACCCATTGCTACATTCCTTGATGACTTTGTATGGACCGGTCCACAATGGCAGAAACTTCTTATCCATTTGGTGGTCCAATCTATTATCAAAGCATAGCACAACATCCCCCTCAGCAAAATGTCTTTCCCATCCCTTGTGAATCTTAGCATCCAAGCGGGCCTTTTGTCGATTCTTTTGGATCTCTGTCTAGTGTAGTGCAAGGCGTCAGGTTTCATCTAGCTTCTCAAGTTGCACCAATCTAGCCTCTACATGTTCATCTTCTGTCATCCTCTATTCTTGTGCCAATCTCAAGGCCAAAATCTCTATCTCTAGTGGTAAAACTGCCTCAGTTCCATACACCAACTCAAAAGGAGTGTGACCTGTAGACGTTTTATGAGTGATGTTGTAAGCCCACATGGCTTCAATGACCTTTTGATCCCACTGGCTCATGTTTCCTGTGGCCATTTTTCCCATGGTTTTACAAAGGAGGCCATTGGTTCGCTCTGTTTGACCCATGGATGCTGGATAATAGATGCTAGAAGCGTGATGATCAATACCCATGCGTTCCATGAGTAACTCCACTGCTTCATTTAAGAATGGACTCCCATGGTCAGAGACTATTTCCATGGGTGTCCCAAACCTTGTCCAGATACGTTCAAATATGAAATTTGAAACTACCTTACCATTCGTAGCAAGGAGGGTGATAGCTTCTGCCCACTTAGTGACATACTAAGTGGCTACCAAAAGATACTTCTTTTTGCGGGCAGTCATGGGCAAGGGTCCGACAAAATCTATTCCCCACTTTTGAAACGGATGGATGGACATCACTGGGTGATGTTGCCCAGGACGCAAATCCTTCTTGCCAAAGAATTGGCATGGTTCACAAGTTTTGCAATGCATAGTCACATCCTTGAACAAGGTCAGCCAATAGTACCCAGCATGTAAAATCTTCTTAGCTATATAGTCACTGGCATAGTGGCCTCCACAAAATCCATCATGATAATGCTTCAATACCTTAGGTACTTCATCTGCATCAATGGCCCATCTTAGTACCCCATCCATGCCTTGACAATACAACACCCCATCAAAGAGGGTGTAGCACCTACTATCTCTACGGAAAGGAGAAAGCAGTTAGAAACCTATAGATACCACCATACCATGGATCCCCAACTTCTATGGCCACTACAAGCATTACATCAAGGCACTCCTCTAAATCAATCAAAGCATTCTTCAAATTGGAACAACCCCCTTTTACAATTTTGAAAGAAAAATCATATTCTTGTAAAACTGCCAACCATTTGGCCAACTGGCCCATGGCATTTGGTGATTGAAGAACCTGTTTTGCAAGACCAGTGCTAGTGAGTATAATGAAGGACTTTCTAGCCACATAATGCTTAAATTTCTCAATGCAGAACACCAAAGACAAGGCATGCTTGTCAGCCTCTGAATAGCGTCACTCAGTGTCAGCAATTGTCGAGAAGCAAATCAAATGGGATACATGAAACGATCCTCCTCTTGCTGGCGAAGAATACCTGCCAGAGTGTGCTCACCAAACCCAAGATTGATATAGAAAGTCTTTAACCAATCTGGATTGCATAGAATGGGTTCTGAAGCTAGAGCATTCTTGATTTGTGCAAACCCATGATCACAATCCTCATCCCAAGAGAAATCAACCCCATCTTTTAATAGCATAATCATGGGTCGTGTCAAAGCTGCATATTGATCAATGAAGCGGTGATAGTATCTTGCTAGATTGACAAATGGCATACCTGATGTTTGGTTGTTGGCAGGGAGAGCTTGAGGATAGCTTCTACCTTCTCGAGGTCAGGCTTGATGCCCTCGGATGAGACAATATGTCCCAGTAACCTCCCTTGAGTGGCTCCAATGGTGCATTTCTCAGGGTTGAGACTGCCATTTGCATCATTGACCCTTTGGAAGGCCAATCTAACTTTCATGATGTGCTCCTTACGTGATGAGAATATACAAAAATCATCTAAAAACACCTCCAAGAAATCCCCCAAATAAGGAGCAAATACCATCTACATAAATCTTTGAAAGGTAGCAGGACATTGGTGAGGCCAAATGGCATTACTTTGAATGCAAATGTCCCCCAGGGTGTGGCAAATGTGGTTTTAAGCACATCTTCTTCGGTAATGATTTGATAAAACCCAGAGTAACAATCACAGAAAGTATACATCTCATGACCACTTACCTTTTCAAGAATGAGGTCTTGAAAGGGCAGAGGATGATGATCCCTCTTGGTGGCTGCATTGAGTTTCTTATAGTTGATGCAAACTTGCCACTTGTTGTTTTTCTTTGGGGTGACTACCATTGGTGAAACCCATTCAGTATTGTGAATCAGAACAATAAACCCAGCTTCTACAAGTTTTTGCAACTCTGAGCGCAAAGCATTGGTCTCCAGGGACCCTAATCTCTGATACTTCTAAGCCACAGGCTTCGCATCAGGCTTCAAATCTATCTTGTTCTCTATGGTAGTCACATGGCGAAGGTGGCAGTAGCTAGTTGCAAAAAGGTCAGAGAAATCTTTGAACATTTCTAGGAATTCATCTTTCTCACTTGGAGTGAGGTGTGGGGAAAGCATAGATTCAAGCTATTGAGGACTAGCTGTTACCTTTTCTATAGGTGGCGAGGTTGGAGACACCCCCATCATGTAAACTTCCTCCTTTGAAAATTCCTCCCCCCCGTCTGATTCTTCCATTGATTAAGACACCGAGGATGAGAGAGTATCACTGTCTTGCTCCTCTTCTTCTTCTGGTTCTGTGGCACCTGGTTGCATCGAGATCTTCTCCTTAGAAGCACCAAAAGACATGTGTCCTATCTTCCAATAGCTGACTGCATCACTCTTTCTCAACCATGGTGTCTCGAGTATGGCTGGGTAACTCCTGCCTGTATCTTCGATGTCTACTACATAGAAATTGACGGTGGTGGTCAACCCATTGACAGTGATGGGCAAATCCTCAATGACTCCTAGGGTGGCGAGTCGTCGACCATCTGCTACCTTGATTCGAGTGGAGGAACGCCTTGTGCATTTCAAATTCGATTTCTTCATGATTCGGGGCACCATGATATTACATGCAGCTCCCCCATCAACACACACATTTTTGACACGGCAATTATCTATGATGACGTCGACTGTATGTGGGTGCCGATCAATTTCTTTAGAGATAGAAGATACCTCTCTTATCTTTCCCTTTTTCTTGTTCCTCCTTGTTGAGAGCCCTTCCTACAACTCACGTCTCACCTTAGGGCTTAATGCTATTAGCTAAGGGAGCATGATGCTCAAAGAACAATGAGTAAGGTCCTCAACAACCGAATAGTCTTCTTGCCCTGAGCCGATGGGAAAATACGAGGGTGACCACTTTCTCCTGCGGAATCTTTTAGTATTCTCTGTTGGTGGCTCTGCCATCTCAACATTTGAGGGCTCTGAGAAAGATACCTTCTTCCTTGGGCGGCCCGAGCGGTCCACAGTTTGGAGAGGGGTCTGAGGAGGTACGACTTCTTTTCCCAAGGTCAAGGATCTCTACGTCAGAATCCTTAGTGCCTGATTCACTTAGAAGATTCACCCTTGGAATGTTGGGATATTTCGTGCAATAATGGCCCTTCTGGTAGCACTCGTAGCATACAACATTAGCACAGTCTCTTCGAGGGTGGTTGGCGTGATTTCTGATGCCCACCATCTCAAGATCATTCAGGGCCTTCACTAGGTCATTGACTCTAGGTTCTATGGCAAGGGGGGCCTCTTTAGCTGGAGGGGCCAAGGGAGTAGAAAGAAGGGGGGCTCGTGGGCGAGGCTGGGGAAATCTTCGAGGCGGAGGGTGAGAATATACACCTTGTTGAGGGTAAGCATCTAAGGGAGGACCATACATTTGAGGTGGAGGTGGTGGATACATCCCTGATGAGGGGTGGGGCTATGCCCCTAAGTTAGACCCCCCAGGTTGTTGTTGTAGGAATTGAGGGGGTTGCGGAGGGACAATCGTCTTCTTTGAAGCAGGGTCAGACTAAACTTTATCAAACTTTTGAGCAATCTCATGTGCTAGCACCAAAGTTTCTGGATTCTCCCATTTAAGCTTGAGGCAAAATTCGTCACTTTCTCCTGCTACAAGGTAGCCCAGCACATGCTGAGTCATTCCAGCTCGAAATCTGGCATTGTCCTCCTGTGTGGCAATTAAATGGTCCGAGAGCACGGCCGCTCGATCCACATATCGATGCACCGTCTCACCTTCTGACTGCTTCAAGTTTGCCAATACCACACTTGAGCCAAACCCTCTAAAAATGTGGGAAGAACCAACAGCCATCTGTCTTCAGTAAGAAAGTTGAGAGAAACACAATGGCACTTGAAGGCCATAAGGTACTCATTTGGATTTTCTTCCACCCATTCATAAAACACGGGAATGTTAGCCATGCTTGGAAGATGGAAAAGAGAGAGGCAAGACGAGGCTTATCTATGGACAAACAATAGAAAGAGGAAGCTTAAACTGAAAATCGGGTGAAGATACATCCACAAAGCACACATAGGCAGGGTAGGGTGTGATTGGTGTATTGTGAAATACTACACGGGAAGAATCTTCAGATAGAATAGCACATAGACAATCTTAAAAGGACCAACCCTCATGATATCACATCCATCTTTACAAGCAAGGGTTAGAGACATGGCGCTGCATAAGGTTGTTCATCAAGGCAAACAAGAATGCCATGACAAATGTCAACAGTTGGAGAGCTTGCACATCACCTTCAGCTTCTTCCTATTCTTGTAGTCGCCATGCTATTTCTTCAACGGGTGTGCAGTCTGGCATCCTTCTTTTGAGCAATGTCCTTGAGGACCTTTCTGATGATCTTTCGAAGTTGGTGAACTCGTATCAAGTATGCACTTAGTTTCATGATGACCACAACCTTTGCATTCCTTACAACTGATCACCCTCCTTCGTGGCTTGTGGCTTTGTTGGGGTGGTGCTTCCACTCGCGTCATGCGTGATTGAAGTACAAGCTTCACATGCCAAGAAATCAGCAACTAGATTTCGAGCTCGAGGGATATGCTGAATTTTTACGTCTTCAAATTGGTTGCAAAGTTCCAATGCTTGTTGATGTCCTGGAACCAAGCCTTTGCTCCACACCTTCCACCTTCCACTAACTTGTTCACACACTAGTTGAGAATCTCCTTGCACTTCAAGTTGCTTGACGTGATGTTCTTGTGCCTTTTGTAGCCCAAAAATGAGCGCCGAGTACTCAGCTTGATTGCAAGTACTTACAAGTGCAAACTTGTTGTAACAATACTCCTCACCACCCGGTGAAGTGAGCTTCACACCCATGCCAGCAGCCTTGGTCGAAGGTTTGTAAGCTCCATCAAATTGAAGGATCCAAGATGTCATCACACCAAGACTAAAATTCAGACATCCCAAGTTTCTCGGTAGTCCAGGATAGGTAGAAGGAGAGGGTAGAGAGAATTCAACACTTGATCCAAACGTTCAGCACCAAATAAAATTGCAATCCTTTGTTGATAGTTTATCTTTAGACAAAAAAGAATAACAACTTGAAGCTCGAAATGAGGCACAAAAGGTTAATTAGGTACAAATGGATTCCTTGGTCGAAACATTACCAACCATAGCCGAGGCCTAGAAACCTTTGTCGTGAGATTGAGAATAAACCATTCAAGATGAGCTTATCCACATGAATTACAAGCAGATGCGCCAAATCTCCCCCAAGCTTGGGGAGCATCCCACCCTTCGATGAAAGACACCATTTTAATTACCTCTGAAGCAGCAAGTAGTTCGATCACCGCACAATGAGTAGAATTAAAATCAAAGTTCTCCTAGCATATCAATAGTTCTTCAGCATGAATCATCCACAGTGTATCATCCCACTCATCATCTCCTTGAACAATGCACTGGACAATCAGTCGTTAAAGGTTGACATGAAGATCAAGGAAGAGATCTCGTGCATTGGTCGTCGTAAGGCACGGAGGACTAGGCACCAAATCCTTAAATGCATCGAGAAGTGACATAAATATCCACCCTCCTCGTGTGGCGTGCATCCGTGAAGTGGACTTGGAAAAGTTTCGAATCGATGATCTACCAGGAGATGTGAATAGAGCACATGAAATGAAGTACTTTTGCTTTTTACAGCAAGAGTAAACTCCCCACGGTTAGAGAGTTACAGTTCCCGAGATTTCAATATATAAACAAAAATCTTACATTTTCATCATTTCCAACTTGTTGGCCCAATGATAAGTCTCCCTTTTGTGAGGGGGGAGGTCTTGGGTTCAAATCCTACTCTTTAATAAAAAGAGAGGAGAGCAAAGGAGAAGGAGAAGAGAAAGAGGAGGAGAAGAAGAAGAAGAGAAGAGAGAGGGGGGTGTGGGATCTGCTGTTATAGTTTTGCAGAAACTCAGAAAAACTGTCCGTGACCAGAAGATGTAGCAACCCAAAAAATTATCGCACGGGTGAACATAGTAGACGCGTGAAGCAAGAAAACTATCCGCGACCAGAAGGTGCAGGAGCCCAGAAAACTATTGCACAGGTGAACACAATAGACGCACGAATCGAATGCGCACGCGAAAACTCAGAAGGAGCACAGATGGTACAGTTCTGCAGATGCGATCGGTACAAGCAGAAGATTCACCGGCCAAAATACACGTAGGAACCGTGAGTAGAAAGCAAGCAGACTGAAAATGTAGAAGCAGGGAGGTTTTGCAGCCGTAGAGATAGGGAAGGCACACAATTTAGAGGTGCAAAAGAAGAGAACTATGCACGGAAGAGGCCGCAGTGCCGCACAAAGTCATAGGAGTAACAGATTTTATACCACTAGCCGTGGAGATTTCGATCCCAGCAGCCACACTATTTCTATTAGCCGGAAAAGAAATCAGGACAAGAGGCTAGACACTAAGCATGGCGAGGCTCAAGGACCATAGAGAAAAGGAGAACGTGAGGGCGAAATGTTATCATGGGAGAGGAAATGGGATTAGAAGGGGACGGATTGAAGAGGGAGACTATGGCACAAGGGGAAAGGGAGAGGGGGAAGAGAAGCATGTACATGATGGGAGGAGGAATATAAAGATGGAGACATTAAGGGAAGAGGACCATGCTTTATTTGAAAGAAAGGATGAGAGGGAAATATCAAAGTACTAGCTAGGTGGCTTTACAAGAATGAGCGTGTCTCATCAAGGAATAGCCCCCTCCTTTTATAGCCAAGAGAGGGGCTCTCTTCCAATAAATGTGCATCCTCCCACATGTATGGTGTGTGTGGAAAGTCTCCCATGTGGGCTAGGTGGTTACGCACTCTCAATTGTGTGCGACAACCCTTTGCCTCATTTTTCCACATAAATCAAGCCCCATATCTCAAGTCTATGATACTCCCTTGGTCTCTCCCAATTTTATAATATGTTCAAACCTCTAGGAGAACAAGTGGAGGGTTGGCACAAGGAATCTTGCCACCTCATCCTACTTTCCCCATTATTTAACTTGCATCCTTGGACTATCTATACCTCCCCCACATGGGCCTATCCTATATGGAGGGAGTAACCTAATATAATATCCATCTCCACCTATTTTATATTACTTCTCCCATGGACTTTGAGTCATATCTTACTAAATGTAGCCTAGGTGGAGGGGTGGCACATGGAGGAGCCATGCCACCTTACATTTTATAATATTACCACCATGGATTGTGTACAACACACCTTATGGGTCCTCTTACATGGAAGGGTGGCACATGGTCATGCCCTACCCTACCACCTCAACCCTAGGCCCTATGCACACCATATTTTATTATAGTATTGCCACACATACAAACACACACTCATATTTATGCCTTTTTCCTTAGACAAATTTATCCATAACAATGTGTATAAGGCTTTGACTTGATGGGGGAAAAAAATGGTGAAATTTACATAAGGGAAGGGTCAATTTTGCCTTCCCCAAGTGAAAACCCCTTCATGTATGTAAAGAGGGTCACCACACTAGCCAAATACCAAGGCTAGACAGGATTGGTGTTAGGTGTGGAAGTGTAGGTTTGGGGACTTACCAAGCCTGGTGGCAACATTTTTGGTGGGGTATCTTGTCCATGTGGAAGGCTAACACATCATCATCCTCAAGAGTGGTCTTGCCACCTCAACATGCCACATGAGCCTTTGACTTTTCTTGCACCTTGCCACCTCTGCATTGAGGACATGTCGGTAGGTCACCTAGTGCCACTTGGGGTTCACATGCCACCTCATCATACCACATCATAGGCCACATTAGCCCCTACATTCCATCTCATTCTACCACCTCATTCTACCACCTCATACAAGAATCACACATCATCATCTTAGTAGGTTCCACGTCATGAGCATGCATGATGCCACATCATCTCTATGATTTGCCACATCAGCATCTCCCTCCATGCATGTACAAAACATCCTGCCACATCATCATGCGCTCTCATGCATGCAAGGCATGGAAGGTGGATGGTCTAATGCATGATGTAGTGTATATGTGGGGATGCACATGGCATGCATGCATGCATGATGTTGTAACATGAAAAATGATGTATTATGTTCATGTATTAAAATATTATGCCCACTTAATTTACATTAGAATAGTCATACAGTTAAATCCTCTTCTCCCACGGTGGTAAGCCGATTTAATTAAATTATAATCAAATAATTAAACTTATATTTAATCATATATTGTCTAGTTGTATGTATGAATTAAAATCACCCCAAATTGTAAGAAGCAATCAAATTAGCATTTTTTCCATCGTATACTCAATTGATTCAAATCATCAAAAATCAAGGGAACCACCCAATTTATTCAAATTACTAGATTATCAAAAATTAAGGGAACCACCTAATCCATTCAAATTACTAGATTATGTCAAATTAGGACAACCACTTATTTCATTGATATTACAAGAGTAAATCAAATATAATCTACTCAAATCTGATTTAATGAAATAAAATCTAATCTAATCAAATGTAATCCAATCAAATCTAATAAAATCTAAGCAGGGGAGTCTAACTTTCCTATAAGAGGGCACATTTTTTAGGCTCATTTCATTCATTCTTAGTTTGAAGCCTTGCCCTTATTGCCTAAGCTTGACACCTCCTCTACCTTCTTAGTTTGAAGCCTTGCTCTTATTTTCTCTCCATAATCTTCACACCTCCTTCTACTTTAAAGCCTTGCCCTTATTGCCTTCCCCTACTGATTCCTAACTTCATTGAGAATGGGTTCTCAAAGCCATAGAGCTAATAGAGCCGATACGAAAAGGAGACCCCCTACTGCTAATGTTGCAGAGGAAGAGCAAAAGAGGAAGGCTGGTGAGCGAAAGAGAACATCGATAGCTAGAATCCGTGCTGCCAATGAGCCAACCCCCCTCCTCTCGTCCCCCCTTCTCTTGCCACCCCTCCTCTTGCCCCCCTCTCCTCCTCCTTCTCCTCCTCCACCACTTGCCATCTAATCCCCTCAACAAACTAGTAATAACCCTGAGGGGAGGACTACCCATGAGGCATACATATGCAATGAAAGCATCCATCCTGAGTGCTATAAACCTGGCATGTGTAGATAGGCAGAAGATATTTTTCTCATCTTCGAATAAGTCTTGGCAAATTATGCACAGAGTTTTGGTCCCTATGGAATGTTCCCATTTGATTGTTGGATGAGCGGATATGATCCTGATTTGGAGTTGCTTCCATTGGATAAGCACTCATGCATTGAGGTGATCTTTTGCTCGTAGAGCAGGCACAAGCTCTTGGTACACCACCGTTGTGCATTGTAGTGGGGCTTCATTGGTGTTGTTTTCCATTGCCTCATTGTTGTGCACTAGCAATTGGAGTTCAAGCTTGGAGATGATTATCTTTTGGGAGTGCATCTCATCCATTTTTTTATGGTAGATAGATGTATATGCCTCCTTAAGCTTTCTCATTTGCAAGGTGACCTTCACCTATTGAGGAATGTCTTCAGTGATATTAGACCATTGGTCCAAGACTTGTGCTTGTGAAGTGCTAGCCTCTTTAGCGGTAGCAAGTTGGTCCTTTAAGATTCTACACTCCCTTGTAAGCTCGTCAATGCTGAAGGCACGTACTGCCAAAGACTGTTTCATGTCTTCAAGCTTGTCTTTGCAATCCTAGAGCTCTTCTTCTTTGTGAATTAGAGTGAGTCAAGCTTGTGCCACTACCTCCATCTACTGAGCATGTGCGGAGGTCAAGGAGTTATAGTAGGTCTGTAGGATTGCCGTTGCTTGTACTACTACTATCAGCTATGTTTGGCTTTGGTGGAGGTTGGAGGTGTTGAGAGATATAGTGCCATGAGCACATAGATTAAAGGGCTAAGGTATGGTATAGGAAAGAATTAAAGTAGCCACAAGGAGAGATGTGGATGAGAGGATCACACAAGTGTTGACTATTCTAAAGGATCTCTCTATATAAGAGGCCTATCATGTATTGTTGAGAACACACATTGCAAGAGATGTAGTTTGCTATCTCCCTCTCATGTCTTATTTAGTATGCTTTGAGCCTCCATAGTTCTTATGCTCATCTAGACACACTAGGCTTAGTGGCGATCACATGTCTGTTTAACATGGTATCAGAGCATAGGTTGCCCACAAGCCTAGGTAGTTTAGAGTGAGTGGCACACTCTTATCTTGATGTTAGGGAGAGTTTGTGAGATTATGTCCATGAGATAGTTTCAGTTCATGGTGGATTCTTGAGTGTTCATTCTTCTATTCTCAGGAGAGAGAGTTCAATCCATTGAGAGATTGGAGTAGTCTCAGTAAGGTCTTTCATATTCTTTGAGTCAAGTTTGAGTTTTTTGATTTCATGATACATTAGAGGTCTTCCTCTAGCCATTTCAGGTTTACTTCCTGGTTTATTTGGTCCTCCGCTCCTACAATAGAAGCCCTATCTGCAACCAAAAGCCCATGCACTCTCTCCACCACCCAATGCTAAGCTCTACAGCAACCTGACTCATCAATCATGCAAACTAAGCTACAGCCAAAGACAACTCTTCAACAAAGGCAAATCAAATAAGGATCTGTGACATCTTAGATCAACCTTTAGTCTCTACTCCATGAAAACTAGTTCCAAGCCTTCAAACGCCTAAAGAAGCTTGCAATAAAGGTTGTTGCTGGGGCAAAAAGCCCAACTCTGAGGGAGAAGCAAACATGACGACTATGTGTTGAAGACGGAATTGATGGAGCAAGTGAGAGCGAGGACACATCGCGGTTTTCTATGTAATTGAGGCGAAGCCAATGAATCAAGCAAAGAAGCTCTCACGCAGAGCACGCATGCAAGGAGGCTAGCCTTGCAACGTGGACTTTAGCCTAGCTTGCTCTAGCTAGCAGACAAATTCTGAGTGCTCCATCAAGCTTCAACAATGCCTCCAACTCGAGCTCCACGACTAGCATCAACAGCCACTCCACCAGCCATGATCTCCATCGAGCCTTGCAAGAGCTCTCAGCATCAGCCCCGAACCCTACAACAAATAACGCCCATGACCCGTCAAACCAGCTCCACCAATTGCTCTGCCTCTTCTGGAATGCCTCGCAAAGCATTCGCAACACACAACAGCACAGTGCTCCAACATCAAACGACGGAGCTTTGTACAATAAGATGAAAGTTCCAAGGCCATCCATAGTTTGCTGGTAGCATTGCAAGGAGACGCATGATACCTTCTGCTTCCTCGTCTAGCTCATTGCAACTGTGTCCACACCACCATCGTCGCTACAAATCAGAATAGACCTCACTTTCATTCTTGCTAAGGTCACCATTAATTGACACGTGGTAGCAGATAGCATGGGATTTAACTAGGTTTAGTCAAGTAAACCCACAAAGGTAAAGTCACGTAAGGGCTTGGTCAGTTGATTTGCCACGTGGCAGATCAACAAAAACTATGGTTCAGTTAACTCAACCCACACTAAACAATGGTTAAGTTTAGGTTAAGGATTGGTTAACTGCCACATCAACAAGTGCCACCTAAGCACAGAGGCCCTTGCCAAGCATAGTTTGCAAGCAACATGTGAATCCATATGCCACATCATCAAGGCCCCCTCTTCTTCACACAAACTTCGACAAGGCGTAGCTTGCAATCCAAGAAGAATTTGCGCACGCTCTAAAAACTAGGTTTTTGAGCTCTATGTGCCTGTCAAGTCAGAATCATTGTATGCAATTAGACACTGCCAATATTGAAAGAAATCAATTGGTAAGACCTTTGCAACAAATGGAAACGCAACGCATGAATGCAAAAAGCATGCCAAAAGCACAAGTGCATGAGATGACCATAGCAAAAAGCATGGCATCCACACAGAAAGCATTAAGGCACATGGAAGAACAAAGCATCATGCATCAAGCTACGTCAAGAGAAGAAGCGAATGCCATCGACAAACAAAAACCTTGCCAACCTTGCCTATGTTTTGTAAATCAATCCTGACCACCTAAGAGTAGTTATAAAAGCACCCAGGGGAGGTGTTGACATGTAAACCACACTTTACCACCTTAAGTAGCAATGCATGCACTAAGGGGAGGTGATGGATTTGTAACTCACATCTGACCACCTTGCAGTAGCCAAAGGATCATGGCACCAAGGGGAGGTGTTGAGTGATATGGTGCCATGAGCACATAGATTAAAGGGCTAAGGTATGGTATAGGAAAGAATTAAAGTAGCCACCCTAGGATGTGTACTACATGATGTAGAGATGTGGATTGAGGATATCCACAAGGAGAGATGTGGATGAGAGGATCACACAAGTGTTCACTATTCTAAAGGCTCTCTCTATATAAGAGGCCTATCATGAATTGTTGAGAACACACATTGTAAGAGATATAGTTTGCTATCTCCCTCTCATGTCTTATTTAGTGTGCTTTGAGCCTCCATAGTTCTTATGCTCATCCAGACACACTAGGCTTAGTGGTGATCACATGTCTCTTTAACAGGAGGTCACATCCCTCACTGCCTTCTCTTGAGCTTGGAGAGCTTGGTTCATGCGCACTTCTTATACCTCCTTCTCATCTATTTGTGCATGAAGTGCCTTGACCTCTATGGCAATTACCTAGAATTGGTCTTCAATTTCTGTTGTAGTCTATCTATCCAATTCCCTTGCATATTCTTCCTTGGCAAAGCTAGTGAATAGTTCAATCATTTGGATCATTTGGCTAGCTGGATGTTGGAGAATGACAGACGGTGATGAGGACTACTAGTACTGTTGATACAAGTGGTGGTGCCCATGTAGCCATCTTGATGATTCTGTAGTACTTGTGGGAGGTTGTTCCAATGGTATTTCAGTCACTTGTGTACAATAGTCATAGCTCCCCTTATGGCTTATGGACTAGAATGGTATCAATGGGAGGTTATGGTGCTGATGTAGCCTCAGGCTCTAGTGCCAATCTTTCCTTAGGCTCTGGTGTTGATCTTGCCTTAGGCTCTGGTTGTTGCTATTGTTGGAGATATATTGGTTGCAGTTAAGCACCGAGCTATAGCATCTCATGGGGCAATTCCTCAATTCTGATCTCCAGAATAGGCATCTCTTCTGAGGTATTTTGGTGATTGGGGCAGAGTCATTTCTCATTCCTGTAGCTCTTTTTTTACGATTATAGCCAATAAGTGTGGAATTTTACATTTTTGGCCTGATGAACCATCTAGTTTCTTTGTGAAGAAGGTGCCTAAGTGTTGGATCTAGTCTTGCTTTAGTTTCCTACTTAGAAAAACAAATGTGCACAGTGGAAGGGATCTATTCTTGCTGCACTTAACCCCCAAGATTGTGGATAGGAATTGTGCTGCTTCCTTGAGGCGAGGGTTAAGGATGAGATAGGGACAATTTCGTAGGAGGATTCTGATGGGAATTGACATAGGGCAACTCAGAAGAGAGTGCGGCTCCTTTAAGTTGACGTGGTGGTATATTATGTTGTGGAGTCTGCTGTTGGAATGGAGGCTTAAGTACAGTATCAATACTTTGTGGGGCCAAGTCATGGATTGGATCTTGAGCTTGTTTCTCAACCTCAAATTGAGCTTGTTCCTTTTATACCCATTGTTGAAGTGCCTAAAAATGAGCCTTCTCCACCTCTGCATTTGGGTATGGAGCCTCTTTTACTTGAGGCTCGGGAGTTGATGTGGATGAGCTCGGCTACTCATTGCTTGGCGGAGGTGGAGGCACTCGTGGTTTCTTTTTAAGAAGTCATCTAGGTTGGATTGGAATGTTAGGGTCCTTGGTGGCCTCTTTCTGCTGGTGCATAATTACATTCACATGTTGTGATATTATGCTTACCAGCCCTAGACTTTGATGGTCCTCCCCAATGATGCCGATTGGGATGTCAAGCTTAACCTCTGTTTGTTGTGGGACCTTATTTTTCATGGGACAATCCATAAAGGCATGTCCTATGCCACAATCTCTACAAAGTGTTTGAAAAGTAGCGGGGCTACCACGATGAGGGCACTCTGCAATCTAGTGATTTTCTCCACAATCGTAGCACTTGATTGGTGCTCAATATGTGTTGGGACGTACTTGATTTACATAGACTGGTATTAGACCCTCTGCAACTTCTACATAGTACATTAGGGAGTCTACTTCCTCGGCTTGTAGTTGATGTGTTGGAATTGCCTGAGGAGCTAGATTTGGTGCTCTTGGATATGGTCGTCGATTTGGATTCCTAAGTAGTTATAGGACTTGTGTTCGAACGAGGATAGGATTCAACCTCGTGGCTAGGGGTGCTTGTGCAAGTGCCAGTTGCATGTACATTGGCATGGGTATTGGTTTGTATTGTTGATGTCGAGGTGGGTTGTTGTGCATGTTGAAGATGCAACTATTTTCATCGTGGCCACCGATGACACAGATATGGCACCACAACCTTAGCGGTGGATTTGCTTGTACAATGATCCTGGCTCTTAGGACCAGGCACTCATTTGCTATATGATTAACCATGTAATGTGGACACCATACATTTTCTTACCATGGATAAGTCTGAGTTGGCGGCTGAGACAAGTGAAGCTTTTGTTCCATGGCGTGCATCATGTCTTCTTTTAGCTTCATGATCATGGCCTCTAGGTGATCTTCATTTGACATTTTGACAGTGGACTTGGATTTGCCCTTTTTAGTGCTTATCTCGTGCACTGGATCTGCCATCATCACTGCTAGTGTCAGAGTCAGTCATGCCATACTCGATATCAATGGCTGCTTGCATGAGCAGCACTGAACATTTCATAGCTACTAATCTTTTTCATATCCTTGCAGATTTTCTTCCTTAGTCTTGCAATGAACCAAGCCGTGAGGTACTTTACATTGGGGCATCGGTCACATTTGGCAATTAATTTTTTCATCTTGCCCAAATACATGCATACATCTTCTCGGCGGCCTTGTTTGATCTTGCTTAGTTGGAGAGTAGGATCATCTTGTAGTCTCTCCATTTAAAAGTGCCTTTTGAATTCTATTTGAAGCAAGTCCCATGTGGCTCACTCTTCCACTAGGAGGTCTAGGTACCATTCAGACGCTTCATCAGTTAAGACCATGGGAAACCAGGCCACCTTGGTTTCATTGGATTGATCTCCAACCGCTGGGCATGCGACATCAAAATGCTGGAGGAATTGGGCTGGATCTCCCCTACCATTATATTTGGGAAGTTCTAGTTTTCCCAAGGGGCTCTTGCCTTGATTGTTATTATTTTTACAATTAAAGAAATTGTTACCCTCTGCATCGAGGTCAATATCCCCATCATTGTCCGCGACAGTGTCTAGCCATGTTGTGGCATGGAGTCTTCAAAGGGATTTCTTGAATTTTGGGGAGGGATTGGCGTAGAGGATTGTCAGAGGTGGTGGTTGCAACAGAGTTGTATGCAGATTTGGTGAGCATTGGAGTCAGAGGTGTTGGTCAAAGCATAGCTGCATACAAATTGGGCGAGAGTTACAAAGGGTGTCTCTGCCGCAAGTGCAGGTGTTGATGTAGTTGTGTTAGGAGGGTTAGCGATGTGTTAGTGTTGTAGGGACCGTTGTGTTAATAATGTGCCTAGGATTGTCCCACATGTGTAGGGAAATGTGCCAGTGCAGACATATCGTCAATCTGAGGTCACGACGTAAAGATATGAGCGAATTAGTGTGAAACGAGGCCCACACGGGGGCGCAAATGAGGGAATGATAGGGATCCAAAATGGTGTGCAATGGGCTGGAAAAATTCCCCATATTGTGGTGTTATCATGTGTGAAATTTTGCTTCAAACGGGGACCAGTTTGGGTGTCAATTAAGCGAGTTAAAGTTATGTGAATTTGGACTTTCAGTGTGTGTAAATGAACCTTAGCTTCAAAGATTAGATGTGAATATTCTTAATCCTTAAGGGAGCTAAACCTCAACATCATAACCAAAGTTAGTTTATCTAGGTTAGGTTAACTTTAGTTAAGTAACCTTAGCTGAGGTTAATCTGTTAAGTAAGTTAGTTCTAACCTTACCTAAGGTTAATTATGTTTAGTTTAACTAACTCTAGCTAGTTAGTTTGAACCTAGGTTTGATTTTATCCTACCACGTGTCAAAATCTCTCTCTCTCTCTCTCTCTCTCTCTCTCTCTCTCTCTCTCTCTCTCTCTCTCTCTGTGTGCCTCTGCGTCTTCATTGTTGGTTCTCTCTGTGTGTGTTGTTAGTACATCTTCATCTCTTTGTTTATCATTTTTGTACTTTCATTTAGCTTTGGCTTGGTGTTTGATTGGATCAAGAGTGCTATCGATATCCATGAGTTTATCCCAATAGCTAAGTAAAGGCAACAATGGGAAGAATATTTTTTGCTGGTCACATAGGAAATCAAATAAAAGGCAACACAGTCAGTGTTGGAATAAAGCCCTCCTTTTTCCCATGATCAAAGATGGAGAGATTTTGCAACGTTGAGCAGCAGCACAAATTTCCTTTGGTCTAGATTTACATGAAGCGCAGCATCCTATTAGTCATTTCTTTCCCAACTCTTTAGTAATAGTGAACTCTTTCATTGGCCACACTTTTAGACTTGGGAACTCTTTCGTCCCCATCTCCCTCGCTCCCTCTTTAGGCTACAATGAGCTGAAAAAAGATAGCAGCTAGCCCAGTGACCCTTTGAGCAGATGTAGTTGTGTATGACTAAGGAGAATGACGAAGTTGGTGTGGAGATGAAAGGAGAGAAGAGAAACGACTCTCCTAGGGTTGCATTAGTGCTCACCATCCACCATTTTCCTTGTAACTACTTGAATCACAACTGTATGGCTGCTCTAAATTTAAACTCTGTGCTCCATGGTCAATTCAAATCCATAGTGTCATAGAAAACAGATTCTAAATTCACCAATCTACCTCTATTGGCTTGTCTGCAATGCTTTCTTCCTGCATAAAATTGTAGGCAGTTTGGATGCCATTGCCAATTATTACCATAAATAGCATTTTCCTAGCATCTTCTTATCCAAATACGTGGTTGATATTATTTTGATCGTCACACTACACAGTTTCACCAGAGCAATGTAGATGTAATTTAGAAGGAATCATTAAAGATAACCAATGAGTATGAGATGGTTTGATGGATGGTGGTACTCAAGAATGACCCAAGGTGGAAATGGAGCTAACATAGGGCTTATAAGAGTTGAAATGCTACCTCAAAAGAACCAAAGCTATATCGAATCCAAACCAATCGAAATTTGAAAATAGTGGAGGCATGTCTAGAAGCAAAATCATAATTTCAAGTGGGTTTGCATCAAATCTTCATGGCTTATAGAAGAATGCCTCAAAAGCTTTTCGAAGTGAAAAGGCAAACCGAAAATCAAGCAGTTCGTTGCTAGCATAATCCATAACATCATTTCATTGAACTGGTGAGCAACTATTAGATATATCGTGACAAGTATTGAGTTGTTGATTGAAGATTGCCCAAAGCAAACTTAATTGTGTCTTAACATAGAGAAGCTGCTTGAAAAATGAATCGAATCGAGAAATGAATTCAAAGAGGAAGATAGAATAGCATGAATTGATTGTCTCTCGAGGGATGGAAGGAATCCCCACCATGGATTGTCGTTAATTAGTTTACGGGATTGTTTTGACTTGAGCATTATGTTCATAGTCCGAGCTATGGAGCTTCGAGGGGGTTGAGATTGAGGACTATAGAGGGAAAGTAAAGGCACAAGGGAGGGAAGACGAGCATGAGGAGTGTGAGGGAGGGATTTGTGAATGAGATAAGAGGTGAAGTGAAGGGCATGAGGGAGGGAGATGTGGTAGGCAAGAGAATGGGGGAGGGAGACTCAACAGCTATTGATCAAGAAGAGATAGGAGAGGGTGAAGGATAGATGAACATCCAAGAGAAGAGACCGAGTAATGTGAGATTTCAATCAAGGGGGTGAGGGGCAAGTTTCTTAAAAGGGGTGAGGGAAAGCAAAAGAAAGGGAGGGATAGTGGAAAATGTAAGAATAGAGGTAATCAAGAGGGAGTTCTTGAGAGAAGAGTGGAAGACAGATAGGTAGAAAAACAAAGAGGGGGGAAATAAGTGGGGGTAAGGGGAGAGTGTGTGAGGAGGGAGAGAGTATGGAAACAAGAAGAGGGAGTATTGAAGGGAAATGGGGAGAAGAGAGATGAGAGAGTGGAAGAAGGGGGTTGAGAGAAATGATAACTTGATGGAAAGCTTAAATGACGAGAATAAAAAATGACAGAAAATAAAGAGAGAAGGGGAGATGATCACTTTCAATCACTTCCTGTAATACTATCTTAATGTTTCAAGATTGTTGAGGAAGACAATGAATGGTGGATGGATGGCTAAGTCATCGCAACGAGAGGGGGGGTTAGTGGAGGGGGTGGAGGGGGAGGAGGTGGAGGGGGTGGGAGGGGTGGAGGGGGAGGAATGGAGGGGGTGGTGGAGGGGGGTGGAGGAAACTTGACGTATGGAAAACTTTGACAAAAATTCAAAGGGAGGAAGAGATGGTTACCTTAATGCTCTCAAGTCTTTCTCGATGTAACGCGATTGTTGAGGGCAAATGGATGGTGGGTCGATGGCTAGGTTATCATTGCGACATGGGCTCGAAGTAACTCACTGTGTGAGGATGGGAGTAGGGTGGTGGTCGATGAAGAGGGAGGAGTGTCTTGCATAGGGCTTGGAATGGGGAAGAGGATGGAGGCAAGATGTGAAAGTAGAAGAATGAGGGGGTGGAGTGGGTTTTTATAAAAAATGGGTGTAGGTTTAGGGTTAAACCCTAAACTCTTTCTGACTCATAACTTTTCATGGTTAACTCGAATCGCTCTTCTGCAAAAAGGTTAAATGATCAAAATTGCAAGCTCTACGCGTTCATTTCCACTACCTAGCTTGATTTGTTTATCAAGTGGCTTCTTTTTAAGAAATAAAGAAAATTTCTTAAGGCAGTAACCCAAGGTTGATGCTTGAGGTTGATATGTTTGGCTAGAGTTGGAAAAAAACTTACTCTCCTTGCCTTTGAGTGTTATGTTCTTGAAAGTTCATAGTAGTTTGTTTTTTATACATACCTACGTATGTTTACTCGTTACTTGAGACGCTAGTCTCCTTGACAGCGGTGCCAAATGTTGGCTCTTTCCCACGGCTTCTGCAGGAAGAGCAAGGTAATCTCAGTATGTAGGGTTCTGAGGCTTTTTGTCACCTACAGATATATCAAGGTTGTCATTTATAGTATACGTGTAGCTTAGGACCTCAAGCTTAAGTGTGGTAAGCAAACATAGTGCATGCATGTGTGAAAGGAATGTGCATCATTATGGTTGAGGTAATGAAGGCTTTTGCCTTCATTGGGGTTGAAGGGTCTAGGAGGAGTTTAAGGGTTAGAGGGAGGTTCAGGGTTTAGAAGGAAGTTCCAAGGTTTAGAGAGAGGTTCCAGAGTTTAGAAGAGGCTCTCGAGTTTAGAAGAAGCTCAAGGGTTAGAAGGAGGATCCAAGGTTCAGGGTAGAGTACATGGTGGAAAACTCGTCTCCCTCGAAGTTCATGGAGGTTAAGGGTTAAGGAACTAAGGGTTTAGGGGGAGCATAGGAGTGGGAGAGGAAGAAGGTGTAAGAGCATGTGGGAAAGGAGGGAGAGAAGGAGGGAGGAGGAGGAGGAGGAGGCAGGAGGAGAGGAGGAGGAGGAGGAGGAGGAGGAGGAGGAGGAGGAGGAGGAGAAGGGAGGGGGATGAAGGGGGAGGAGGAGAGGATGGGTTGCAAGGTTAGAGGAGAGGGGAGGAGGAGTTGCAAGGTTAAGACATGCTTTTGGACGTGGAGTGCAAGGAAGCATGGACACTTGAGACAATTGCTTGGAAAACCAAAGTAGAACTCAACACAATGCCCCAATGAGTATGGGCTTCATTCCATTATGGGGTATTTATACAAGTTGGAGAGCTTCTCTCTCTACATGTAGGAATTGTAAGACATTCTCTCTCTACATGTAGAACTTGCATATAGAAGTTGCATGTAGCAGTTGTATGTAGTCGCATGTAGAACATGCATGTTGCATGTAGAACTCACATGTAGAACATGCATGTAGGAATCGCATGTAGGACTTGCATGTAGGAGTTACATGTAGAACTCACATGTTGCATGTTGCATGTAGGAGTTGCATGTAGAACTCGCATGTAGAACATGCATGTGGGAACCGCATGTAGGACTTGGATGTAGGAGTTGCAAGTAGAAGTTGCAATTAGAACATGCATATAGGAATTGTAAGTAGAACTTGCATGTTGAGGAGCCTTATGCAAGTATAAGCGGAGCTTTGCCGCTACTCTACACACACATTCTGTACTACCTAAGTCCATGTTGGCACAGAGACAACAATATGTGTTGATGGCGATTGGGGAAGATGTTTTATAATAGCATGGGCTGATCCATGGACACAACATGTGCTTTCTCCCTACCAAGCCTGGGAGGCAGTGTTTGATGTTAAGGATATTGGGTTCACATTTGGTAGGGATAATGATGAGTTGACAAATTTGTTGGCCGTTGATGACGTTTTTGCTATCATTGCTCCTAAGGGCAACGCAGAGGGTGTGGATTACTACTTGTTGAGATGCTCTTTGGTAAAGAGTGTGCTCAATGAGGATTCAGTGGATGGACATGGTATTTCTTTTGATGCTGACTAGTAGTCGATGGTTACTACTTCCAACAGATACATAGGCATGGGAGCATGATCGAGTTTCAGCAATACATGGCTAATTGCAAGGCATACATGTACTCCCATCTTGTCATTGTGATCAAGCTCCAACTTCATCGCATCCAATCTCACAAGGGTGGATCCACTCCATGTTGGCAACTTGCAGTACAGGATCATGCGAGCATACTTGCAGCTATTGCCATGAGAGCAAATCTCGAGGAGTAGTGTATTATTTCATATTGTATCATTGTGTTGATGCTCTATAGATTCTTTGTATTGAGGATCTATAGTTTCATTGTATTGGTTTTTCATTCCATGTCATTTTATTGAGGATTTGCATTATCTTTATGTTGCCCAATTTATGTATTGAGCAGTTTTCATTGCAAAGCATTTCATGTGTTTATCAAGTAGTGTTCATTGTATCAGTGATATGATTTCACTTTTATATGTATTTCAACATTACACATTGAGTTGAATATAATATTCACCATTGCGTGTTTCCACACCAATCCGACACTTGGACATGCCAATGTCCTTCCCCATTAGGTATTTTGCCCCTTCACACACATATGATATACTCATGTGGAATTGGGGCTTTTGACCTTCTTGGGCCCACATTCGGTGTCCGATGGACATCCAACTTTGCAAGCACATGGAAACCATCATTTCTAAGGCCCATGAAAATTTTCATGCTAATCCGACACCTGGACATACCAATGTCCTTCCCCATTGTGTATTTTTGCCTCTTCACATTCACATGATACTCATATGGAATTGGGGCATTTGACCTTCTAGGGCCCACATTTGGTGTCCAATGGACATCCAACTTTTCAAGCACATGGAATCTATCAAGCCTAAGACCCGTACAAAGTTTCATACAAATCCGAAACCTAGACATGCCAATGTCCTTCCCCGTTGGGTATTTTGCCCCTTCACACACATAAGAATCTACTCATGTGGAATTGGGGCTTTTGACCTTCCCGGGCCCACATTTGATGTCTGAAGGACATCCAACTTTGCAAGCACATGGAATCTATCAAGCCTAAGACCCATGCAAAGTTTCATGCCAATCGAGATCCTGGACATGCCAATGTCCTTCCTCGTTAGGTATTTTGCCCCTTCACATACACATGATACTCATATGGAATTGAGGCATTTGACCTTTTCGGGCCCACATTCGGTGTTCCAACTTTGCAATCACATGGAATCTATCAAGCCTAAGACCCGTGCAAAGTTTCATGCCAATCTGAAACCTAGACATGCCAATATCCTTCCCTATTATGTATTTTGCCCCTTTGCATATTGGGGCTTTTGACCTTCCTGAGCCCACATTTGGTGTCCGATGGACATCCAACTTTGTAATAACATGGAATCTAACAAGCCTAGGGCTCTTGCAAAGTTTCTTACCAATCCAATACCTGGACATACCAATGTCCTTCCCCATTGTGTATTTTCCCCCTTCACATACGTGTACATGATACTCATGTGGAATTGGGGCATTTCACCTTCCTAGGTCCACATTTGGTGTCCAATGGACATCGAACTTTTCATAACATGGAAACCATCAAAGCCTTAGCCCCGTGCAAAGTTTCTTATCAATCTGACCCCTGGACATGCCAATGTCCTTCCTTGTTGCGTATTTTTCCGATTCACACGCATATGATATACTCATTTGGAATTGGGGCATTTGACCTTCCTAGGCCCACATTTAGTGTTCGATGGACATTCAACTTTGCACATACATTACAACCATTGCGTCTAAGGCCCGTGCAAATTTTCATACCACCCGTGCAAATTTTCACACCAATTCGACACCTAGACATATCAATGTCCTTCCCGTTAGGTATTTTGCCCCTTCACATATGTAATGAGGTGCACATGTCAAATTGGGGCATTTGACCTTTACGGACCCACATTTGGTGTCCTATGGATATCAAAATTTGCACAAACATGGAAACCATGAATCCTACAGGCCGTGCAAAGGTTTACACCAATTTGACACCTGCAAATGCCAATGTCCTTCCCCAAATGTTGTGTATTTTGCAAAAACATGAATGCCCCATATCATTGCATATGTTTGGCATAGCAACATCTCAATACATATGTAAACAAGAACATTTGAATCTAGGACCCCTTAACACAACATTTGAATCCATATGCAAACAATGAAACAGATATCAAGACCACATAACAATTCAAACCACTCTTTTACAACCATTGCAATGAATACATAAAATAGAGCTAATCCAACAAATCTAGGTTTAGCTACTCTGAATCATCCTCCTTGATGGCCGATCGAGGTATCCTGGCTACCCTCCAACGCTCTCCACCTACCACTTGATCTGTTATCGTGGTATGCTGTGAGATCCATCATGCACTGAAGGGGGCTCTGTACCTCGTAACATGAATACTACATCCTGCATCTGCTCCTACGTGCCTCCTACAACATCCGATGCCTAATACTCCACAGACGATAGTCGGCTTTGACTCATGTCTCAAACTCTAAATGAGTTGACCTCTCAGCATCCAAGATGCATTGCTCCTACTCTAGTGCCTCTGTACCACCTGCCTATAGAATCACCTCCTCGCAGCTCTCTCTCAATACACAAGCCAATTCACTATTATCAAAGTCCTGACACATCCATGGAATAGGAGCTGGCTCCTCAACACCCTCTGGAATGTCAAAATAGCCCTCCTCTTGTGCAATCCTCTCAATGTCCTCCCGCATCATGTGAGAAGCGGGCCTGCCAATCACTGGGTCCATCTCAACATGCTCTCCAGGATGCAACGAGTCCATACCCAAAGCTTGATATGTGACAAGGGGGACATTTGTTGTGCAACAAGGGCATCTAGACCTAATAGTCAATGATAGTACAATGCAATCCAAATGGAATAGATGCCCACAACCAAGTCCATAAAATCCTATCCCATCAATGTCTATCGCACATAAAGTGTAGGAGGTATGACGAACAAACTCTAGCACTGTATCTAAAAGTCTCAAGCATCTTAAAAACTATGACACATGCTATGGATACGTACTCCTTCAATGAAAGCCAAAGGAGTTTCCTACTCTGGTCACGCGTGATGCGTATACCAAGAATATGACCTACAGGTTCCAAATCCTTCATGTCAAAGGCCTCAAGCAACTTGGACTTCAATGCATCCATCTTATAAGTGTTCTTGCTAGCCAATAACATATCATCCACATAAAGTGCTGGAGTATTAGGCTATCATCCTTAGCCCTTTTAGTGTAGAGGCAATGATCAATCTCACTTATTTTGAAACCCAGGGACCGAGTGAAAGCATCAAACTTTTGATACCATTCTCTAGGTGCTTGCTTAAGGCCATAGAGACTCTTTTTCAGCTTGCAAACCAAATGCTCTTTGTCCTTTTCTTCAAAGCCTTCTAGCTGTACCATGTAAATTTCCTCATGTAAATCCCCATGCAAGAAAGTTGACTTGACATCCATCTACATAAGCTCCATATCCTCTACGGACACAAAGTCCAAGTACACATCTAAGTGTGGTCATCTTCACAACTGGAGAGAAGATCTCATCAAATCCCACACCCTTATCTTGCTTGAGCCCTTTAGCAACAGCAGCCAAACAGGCCTTGTACTTAGGCACATCATCACCTATGACCTTCATCTTGTAGACCCGTTTACATGGCAATGCTTTCTTTCCATGTGGCAAGGAAACCAAGTCCCAAGTATTATTCTTTATGAGTGAATTCATCTCTAATTCCATAGAATACTCCCACTTGTGCTGATCCTCATGCATCATAGCCTCCTTGTAGCAAGAAGGCTCCCTGCAATTAGTAAAGCATCACATAGTATACCCCTGGAACAAATATCTCAGGCAGTCTAGACACTCTAGCTGATCTTCTCAAGGGCATTTCATCTTGTTTTCTTACTTGCATATCAGCCACATTCATCTCATCATTTCCACCAATAGATGACCCATCATCTGCCCTTGATTGTGTACCTGTTGGAGTACCTAGTGGCACCATTATTGCACATTCGATGCATGGACAGCTTGTTGTCTATTAGCATCTATGGGTGGATACACATCCTCGAAAGTGACATATCCCTAATGGGTGTCTTATGCATCTTCTTCTCATTGAAGACCACATCATGGATTTGTATGATCTTCTTTGCTGCTGCTAGATCCCAGAGACCATAGTTCATCCTCCACTTTCACATAACTCAGAAAGGTGCATTTCCTAGACTTAGGATCTAGCTTCTTTCTAAGCTCTTTTGGCACATGTGCATATGCCTCACACCCAAATATATGCAAATGAGAGTAAGAGGTCTTCTTACCACTCCATGCCTATTCAAGAATACCACCATCCAAACTTTTACTAGGTGATCTATGATCACATGCACTACAATCTGCATTGCCTCAGCCCAAAAACCGCCAAAAAGACTTGCATTATAAAGCATACATTGCAACCTTTCCTAAATAGTGCGGTTCATCTTTTCTGCACTTGATTTTTCTCTGGAGTATGAGGCGATGTCAGATCCCTCTTGATCCCACGTGTATCACAGAAATGCTGAAAGTCATGAGAGAGATACTCTCCACCAGTGTCTATCCATAGGCATTTAAGCATTCTACCTGATTGCTTTTCAACCAAAGCCAACCATTTCTAGAATATCTAGACCACAACACTCTTCCAAGCCATGGCATAAGCCCACACTTTCCTAGTTAGATCATCAATGAATATCCCCGCCTAATGACCGTGTAGGCATGGGACGAGATACATTTGAATGCACCAAATCAAGCTTTTCAAGCTCTTTCTTTCCCCTTCTTTTATGGGCTGATTTAGTCTGCTTCCCATAGAGATTATGCTCACAAAATTCAAAGTCAAAAAAACTCAAATGCGGTACATAACCCAAATGGCATAAGAGTTTCATTCCATTTTGGCTCTCGGTTATTGCAACAACATGATCAGACACCCTTGGTACATGTAAGGGATACAGAGTCCCACACTTGGCACCCCTTGCTAAAACCATAGAGCCCTTCTAAATTTTCCAACTCCTAAAACCAAAGGTGGTCTGATAACGAGCATCACCTTACTGACCCCCTGCTAGAATGAGACTCTTGGTCAGCTTAGGCACATGTCTCACTTTTTTCAAAATAGATGCAGACCCATTTGCAAAAGAAAACTTTATATCACCTTCTCCCACTATGTCACATGCATAGTTATTTCCAAGATGCACACAACCTGGCTTTCCACATGAAAAAAATGTCATTGCCACTATTATCAGTGGCTGCATTGATCTCCTTGATCTTCACTTTTCCTTTGTCCTCCCTTGGACTCTCTTCCTTCTTATTTGCACCCCAATTTGTATTCTTTTTCTTATCCTTCTGCTCTCTTTTCAGCTTGTAGCAATCCTTTTTCATGTGGCCCTTCTTGCCACAATGGTAACACGCAATGTTTCATGCCTTGGATTTGCTATGAGACTTCCCTCTTTCTTGGGACTTCCCCCTAAACTGTGATCTACCCCTTTGCACATTTAAGGCTACATCCCGCTTGTTGCCATCCATAGGCTTCCATCTAATCTCCTCAGCCAACAAGCTGCCCACAACATCATCAAACTTCAGTACTCCACCAGGTGTAGAGTTACTAACAGCTGTACGGAAGGTATCCCATGAGGATGGCAATGAACACGAGGAATATCGCATTAATCTTCACATCAAAATTCAGCTTTTGAGCCTGAAGCTGGCTGAAAATAATATTGAATTCATTCAAGTGAGAAGCAATGGAGACCCCTTCCTTCATCTACAGCTCAAACAACCTCTTCATGAGGTAAACTTTATTAGAGGCAGTTTCCTTCTCATAAGTGGCACATAATTTCTTCCACAAATCTTTCTTAGTCTACTCATTTACTACTGTGAAATAATCTGACTTTGCAAGATGAAGTCTAACAGTAGACTTTGCTAATGCATCCAACTCATTCCAATCATCCTCAGACATAGCTGCAATCCCTTCCAAGTGTCTAATCTACTACTTTTGAATAAGCACATCTCTTATCTGTTCTTTCCACAGAGAAAAGTTTGTCCCATCAAACTTTTTAATGCTAAAAAACTCTTTTTTAGACATAGAAGAGGATGCCATGATGCAAATAAAGCAAATCCCAAATGCTAGTGCCTACAAGAAAGAATCACACCAAATACCAGGTGCATTCAAATATGTCTGCCACAATGGAGGGTAATATCACCAAAAACTCAAAGCTCAAAGCATCAAAATGAATCTGACTCATGTGCATATACTATGCATCCATATGAGCAAATTTGGCCCAAAAGAAAATGCCAACCTACAATGACAAAAAAATGGCAAACCCAATGCCACAATAAGAGCCAAATGCCTCAAGCATAAACACCGTCCATGGACATAACAATCAATAATGTATCATCCAAGATAGCATAGCACTATTAGTGCATCCACTACAATGTGTCAAAGCTACCCTTCACCATAAAATAGCACCTGTGTGCTAAACATCCATTAATAAAGCATCCCACAAGGAAATCTGGACCTATTAGTGCATCCAACAAGGATCACAATGCATCCAAATGGCCTATAAAGCATCCACTATAACTCAATGCAAACCACAAATGAGCACACACAGCTCAAAGTGTAACAAGAGTAATCTACATAGAGTACGCCAAAATGACGACCTAAAGAGTAAAGGATCGCAATGTATCTATAAAGCATCCACTGTAACTCAATGCAAACCACAAATAAGTGCACACGGCTCAAACTACAACAAGAGTAATCTACATAGAGCATGCCCAAAATCATGACCTCAAGGCAATGGCCGATACTATAAAGCAAATCTGATATGCCTAAAAAACATGAATGTTACTGCATATCCAGACTCAGTGATGCAATCTGCACATTTCTCCTTTCTGTCGAAACTCAAAAATCTTATCTATGAGAGAGTACAAGCCAATCAGCCCTTGTAGTTGACTTTGAAATTGAACCTTTGAATGCTTTTCTAACACAGAGAAAAAGGAGACGATTCGACATCTCAAAGAGACAGAGCTTCTCCAAATCTGCATGAAATCATGCAAGAACTGACAGGTAGGGGTTTTCGAGCCTCCAAAACGTAATGGAACATATGGTTTTAGAAACCATGGTCCTAACCACCGGGTGCAACACACAGACCATAAAACATTTTTGGGCACAGATCTATTTGTAAACACCATTGGAGTGCAAATGATGAGTAGCACAGAAGTTTTAGGACCTCCTAAGTCTAGCAAAACTGACTGATCTACGAATGGTTGCTTCAAACTTGAGTTCCAACACATTGGCATAAAAATGTTAAAGTAGCGATAGTAAGTTAGATATCCAATGAAAAAATCCCAAAATCAATAATGAAGGGGTTTTCTAACTCTTGAAGTGCAATGGGCACCAAAAGCAAGCCTCTGCAAGTCATTCCAAACTACCAGTCGTCAAAAGGAACAGGGGAATCGTTAAAAACATCTTTTTGCTTTGCAAAAAATCACTTAGAGTCTTTCCAAAAACCACTTGTAGGCTTCTACAAGGTTCCAATACCACCTGGGTAGCTCAAACAAGCATCCACAAGCTTGCTCCATCCTCCCATAGAGTTGCGAGGCAGCAGACTCCAGGCTCTAAGCACACACACGGGCTCAAGTAGACCACCCACAAGCATCATATAGACCACCTGGGCTCTGATGCCAGTTGAGAGTTCTCTTAACAGAAGTAGAATGGAAGCGGGTGAGAAAGAGGGATAGCCAGAAGAGAGCCACACAAGTTTTGGTGGGTGCAAAATACCCTAATCTTCTATGTCATCCATATATATATATGTGTGTGTGTGTGTGTGTTTGAGTATTGTACATAACCGAGGTTAATACACATTGGCCTTTAACCCCCACATCTACCATACTTTTTAATAGCTTTCAAAACCATTTCCCAGCCTCCCCAACTATTAAAGATCATCCATTGACATCCCTTGAATGTCCTCAACATTATTTGACTCAGTTGATGACCTTTTCAAAGATCATTTTTCTATGGAAACTGACTAAACTTTAACTTCAAAGGTGATCTCTTTGATGTTGACCTCACATCCCTTTCCCACACCTCCACCACTCCATCCATATCCAAAACTCCCTCAATTTCTTTTCTCAATTAGATGGAGATAGAGGAATTTTAGCCTCAATCAGAACATGAGCAAGCCGCTCAATAATCAACATCCAATCCCATAAAAAAATGGAGACTCAAGGTTCAAGCTACTCCTCAACATGAACATGTAGTTGGGCTAGTTGGTTAGCTGGCCAGCCCAGTTAGCTTGGACAATCATATGTTATGTTGGAGGAATAACCATGTGCTACATGTCTAGTGTCTCTATCACAAAGCGTAGGTCAAATCATAATCAAAGAATAGTTGTGATTGTTGCAAACACAAGCTTAAAATGGAAAAGGTGCAAACAAAACATATAATTGACATGGTTGATGCGATAACTTGGGGGGACCTACACTCATGCAATCTATTGTCACAACCATTGGGTTAGGTAGCTAGGGCCAACACTTTATCTTATTTCAACTTTCTAAACCATTAGGTGGGGGCTAAAAAGTTTGCCATTTCAACTAAGTTGGTTCGTGAACCAACTATGTAGACCAAATGGTTGGTTAGTAGTGTTCATGAAAAACTGAAGTTTAATGTTCGGTGAATGGCAAGTCTTGGAAATTAAAATTTAAATTTGAAAATAGAAGGTTTTAAAACCAGCAAATTCTAAGGCATTTTAATTATATTTTTGCTTAAAACCTCCAAAATTTTAAAACTTAAGGTTTTTATATTGTTAAGAAAAGTGTTTGGTTGGTTAGTGTATATTGTCTCTATTTCTTAAGGTTTTTATATTGTTAAGAAAAATGTTAGTGGTTGGTTAGTGTAGATTGTCTCAATTGCCACTAGTCGTACTCCTGAGTTGTACGCATGACTTAGGTAGACGAATTTTCATTAAATGGGGCCTCAAGTTTGATCAAGACAAGGTGAAAGAAGGAAATTTTGAACTTCAAGCCACAAGACGGGGTTATTAGAAGTCGATCCTCCGGGATTGAACTCAAAACACCCAACAACAAGAGTTCCTCCCATAACCAACAATTCTCCTGAGGAGGAGCAGGAGAGATTTTGGCCGAGATGAGACTATATACACACTTGAAGAACAAAATTTGTGTTAATTGAGAACTAACCAAGTATAAGCGAGAGTGTGCTATAGCTCCAAACTCACTCAGGGGACAATATTTTGAAAAAGAGAGAGAGCGCAAAGACCAGACCTAATGCTAACTACATAAAGAAGAGTAGCTGTTTGCAGAGGGTCACACAATCGATCGTATGGCGAAGCGCAGGAATTTCGTAGTACTATCGGACGATGACGAAGACCCTCCCACACCCTCGCGAAAGCCTCCCCTTTTACCCTTGCATGCAGTTTGTTTTTCACAGCATAGGAGTCCAGTTTATTCCAGCACTCGAACACATCCTGCGTCCAGACAGCAATCGGAGAAATGCAGGCTTGAAGGTTAGCGCTGCATATCGTCTTTGTTTACTTCTGATAAACTTTGGAGAATGAGCGACTCATTGTTTTGACCGGTTTTTGAGCACGATAACCGAGACACCGCTGCAGGTCTTTTCAACCTTCTCAGTTTCCGCATAGCTTCATTTCTAGTATAAACATTGTTTCTTGAAAATCCATCACTCGCTTCGAGGTAAGCGTTGTCTTGCCCATATATGAAGTTATTGCGCACCCAAAGATTCTCATTTATGCAGCGTAGCATATGTTTTTATGGGGTGGGCGAGGGGTGTGGATGTTATGATGTGGCATTGTGTACATCAAGGCAGGAATGTGGTTTGTATGCCTCATTCTATTAGATATGCTCAAATAACAAAATAATGGGATGTGCCTTGAGTAGGCATTGTCCACACCCACGCTTGGGGGCTTACTATCATAATAGTGAGCAACAGGGCAGTAGGCATAGACTGGATCACTATGAGAACGTAGGATATTTGAACGGGTAACAGGGATCTTTAAGGCCAACAGTATCAGGAAGAGGAACGTTTCTAGGGGTGTGCGAGGGGTGTGGATGTTATGATGTGGCATTGTGTACATCAAGGCAGGATTGTGGTTTGTATGCCTCATTCTATTAGATATGCTCAAATAACAAAATAATGGGATGTGCCTTGAGTAGGCATTGTCCACACCCACGCTTGGGGGCTTACTATCATAATAGTGAGCAACAGGGCAGTAGGCATAAACTGGATCACTATGAGAACGTAGGATATTTGAACGGGTAACAGGGATCTTTAAGACCAACAGTATCAGGAAGAGGAACGTTTCTAGGGTAATACTAACCTGGGATGGCGTGCCATCATCATATGCCATAGAGATAAATGCATACGTGCAAAAAAAAAATCACCTCTACAGCTCTACATCTTCAATTTTAGCTTTGAACTTGAACAAATGTAAATGCATTTTATATGAAGAAATGCCAATCTTTTTTATCGCAATATCTTTGTTAGGACTATCTGACACGTCTATCCCCTGTTTTCATCCATTTACTTCTTGCCCTGTACCATCCTTGTGCTCGGTTGCTTTTGGTAGCAATCGTGTCTCAGGAAGCAGAATAGGGTAGGGAGTGGAATTTCTTCCCTTACGAATCCCTTTTGCACCCTCTCCTTTTTCTTGCAATACTCTTTGGTAACTTGTAACTTTTGGAGCCAAGGTGACATCCATAGAGAATTACTGTGTACCAAGATACTGCATTGAAAATTTCACATCTCCCAACTTGAGATTGTGTACTTTTTTTGCATATGCTTGTTTTCAAAGAATGAGTCAATGCATGACCTGTGCAAAAGGTGGTTGACCACTGTACCTCTAAGATGTCCCATAGCTAGAAGCAATCTCCATGTACTTTAGGACTGCATTTTTGAGTCCAACCTCATGAATGACATCTTTTAAAATGCCACAAGTAATCTCTCTTAAGCTACAGTGACCACTAGTATCCACTGACTTTAAAAATATTGTATTGCGGATAGAGGAGACGAGAACTTTGAAACTAGGTCTTGTTCTATTATCAAACCAGCCATTACATACAAGAGAACCACATATTTGCTCGAGGATTTTCAAGATACACTAAAGTAGCATAAGTCGAATTTTGTCATATTGATATCCCAATGAGTTTTGGATGCAAAGATAATGTCTCTCACAAGCTGAATCTTTTTAAAGAGAGTGCAATAGAGGTGGAGAAGAGCCGAGATGAGTATTCCATAGATTGGCCACTATTTAATGCAACAAATTTGGGTTCCCAACTTAACCTTGTGAAGTTGATGATGTGTCACACTTATATATGTATAAAATTGCTGGTGTCTGAAATATGATTTCAAGGCTAAGTAAGGTCAGGGTGAGCTCTTAGTTTTGCTGTTTGGGCCTGGGCTTAATTAGTGCATCAATTGGTTCCAATGAACAGTGGTTGCTTTGTTTCATCCATGTCTGGGAGAGATTGTGATGGTATTCCTAGATAACATACATACATACATTCATGTGCATGTACTGTGAGAAGTGCAGTGGAACTGAATGGAAATGAAGAGAGAGAGAGCCAACCTCACACACACCAAACAGGAAAGGAGACGAGAGATTTGCAAAAAAACCCCCAAAGCGGTGGGGGGCTATATATAGCCCCAGCCCCCCGTAGTCGGTCTGCATACTAGCCTACAATGTGGGCTGACCCACAGCCCCAGGGGCCAACCCCTCCTGCTGTACATAAAGGCTGCCACTCAGCCTACAAGGAGCTAGCCCCCCCCCCTGCCTAGAGGCCAACTGAGTTTGCCCAATGGGCCGACCTGGCAGGTCCACAAGAGGCAATCCAGCAGCCTATAATGCTGCTGGGGTGAAACCTTTCGCGCGTAAAAGACAGCCAATACACTTTCATTTGCTCTCGCTCTCTCCCCCTCTCTCAACAGAGACACTAGGGCCCAGGACAACAGTCGGGCTGGACCCCCCGAAGGATTTTATTACTTGAGAGAAGATGAAGTACATAGTTCAGCATAGAGCTGTTCCTACATGGAAATCCAAAACGTGAATGAATGAATCATTACATGAGTTCTCAGGCTCCCTTTTTTTTTTTGGCAACAAGCCACTTGTCAATTTCTACACTACTTTCCTAATTACATGCCACTAAGGGCAACTCTGGAGTCTTCGAGCACTTGGTCACGCGAACTGCCTCCTAGACTTTGATCAGGCTCCCGTAGCGCTTAGGAAAAATAACTCTTGCTAGTACCTGCAACAATTAATTAAAGCGCACCACCATGGCACCCATTAATTGTTAGCGCTTTGCATGCAAACAACACATTGTGGACTAGTTCTAGTCACGGTGGATGTCCCCACTGAACACATGTGCACACATAACAAATATATTTATTCTCTGGTTGACCAAAGTCAACGCTCTTGATCATAATTAAGGAGCTTTGACCAAGGGTGGAGGCGCCTTAATTATAGCCAAAGCTCTCCAACCGAAGTTGGCACAACTCTCCAACTGAAGTTGGCACATCTCTCCAACCGAAGTTGGCGCATTTTGGTTAACTGTGGTTAACTTTCTTGGCGTATGCCAAGTCTCGTTGACCGAAGTCAACACTCTCTGACCGTAGTCAGCTCTGTAGTTCTCTGGTTAACCGTAGTTAACCCTCTTGGTAATAAACCAAGTCTCCCCGACCGAGGTTAGGTTTACTTGACCAAAGTCAAGTATCTTTGACCGTAGTTAATTCTTTGACCATTAAAAGAACTCTTTGAGCATAATTAACACATATAAAACTCTTTAATTATGATCAAATAAATGGTCAACTATACTTTGACTTAGGATATTTACATTGTGGTGACATGGGGCTTGGTATCCTGCCCCATAGGTAGCCACACATGCCCCTCAGCTTGGCCCTAAGAAGGCGCAGCCAAAGGGCTGCCATCGTGCACAAACATGTCTACATGTGCCCTGGAACTGGCCAGCAATGACTCTCACCCCTCCTGGGAATATGCGCAGCCCTCTGGCATACCCTCTAGGCTGTCAGATCTGCCTCTGACACTAGACTATCCTCACCGGGGCAGGCACACCCACAAGCAAAGGCTCTCTCTCTGAACCCTAACCTAACCTCTCGTTGGGTGGGCACACCCACAACACAGGCCCTCTCTCTCTACGGTGACATTAGGAGATGTTGACCTCCAACACCCCCTCTCAGCTCCTAGATGGAACACAGACGCCAGGGAGTTGGGTGTGCCGTTGGAATGACTGGAGGAATCCGTCATGTGTTGCTCCATTGCTGAAGACCGCCACAGGTATTGTCGAAGAAGCCTCCTTTTGGCATGAGCTGCCTTAGCACGAGCACTGGAAATGTGGAACTGTTGCTTCCAAGCCATAAGTGCTAGATAGACTCCTCCGGGCTGTATTGGTACAAGAAGGCATTTGGTACATCCCCCCAGCTGGTCCAACTGGTACATCAATCCAATTGGTCCAACTGGAACAACAATCCAATGGATATTGCCCTCGGTGCAAGGTCTGCTTCCCTACATGGGCACCTGTATCTCAGGGCTATACAGCCCCCTTTGAAGCCCAAACTGGTACACAATCACCAGAGCGATGAACTTCATTTAATAGCTCACAAGGATCAATCAAGTGTGTAAGGATTTCTGCATTGGCAATCTTCTGACACATCTAGATCCAGCAGCTCATCAGATAATAGGTGTAGCAGAACACTAGGAAACCCCCCTCTGGATCTACCAGGGCATAATGTCCAAACAAAATGCATACTAGTAAC
Organism: Dipteris shenzhenensis; assembly: GCF_047967505.1. NCBI lineage: Eukaryota > Viridiplantae > Streptophyta > Polypodiopsida > Gleicheniales > Dipteridaceae > Dipteris > Dipteris shenzhenensis. The sequence continues at coordinate 16,314,832 of NC_141617.1, read as the reverse complement.
ATACTGCCACTTAAGTCAGCGGGAACAATTCGAGGTCCTGCTTGAAAGCCTACCTTAATCAAAGATTCCCTTGCCACTGCACCTATTTGGTAGGTGCCGTTGCTACAAACAAGCTAAGCAATCCTCCTCCCGGATTGAGAGAGCCTGCTGGCAGTGCATCTTGCTGTGTGCTACTAGAAGGTTGGAATAAATGTCATAGCGGTGGTAACACCGTCTTGCCGGTTACTGGTTCCCTTTCTGTTCCTTTGAGGACACTGTCGACAATAATGACCTTTTTGGCCACATCGGTTCATGTACGCGATGCCTTGAGTCCTTCCCGTTCCTCAGTTGTCAATTGCTTCTTCTGCTTAGTAACCAAAGCTTCAGGCTGACTCTCATAGGTTCGATCTACAAATCTCTCCTCCAGGTCAAGAACCATCAGGACGAGTTCCTTCCAGGTCAACGCATTGATTCTTCCACTGGTTATCAAGGACGAATAGAAGGCACCATACTTAGAGGATAGCTGGGACAATAGCAGTTCGTGGGGTCACATCATAGCAGGCAAAAGATGCTGATCCAAATGATTCAAAGACTTGGAGCATAGAGCGCTTGTTGGTGGCTGCACATTACAACTGGCTCAATATAGATTTGGTAGACGGGGGAGGCCCTTTTGTGTGATTGGTTATTTAGAAACTTGTGACTAAGGAAAATATTTGTTGTAGGCTTGTTTTTTTGGTGTTGGCTTGTGTAGAAAGCAAGATTTGCTTTCTTTAGTTGTCGATTAAATGAGAATTATATTAAACGTGCTAAAGAAGCGTTGTGTCCATGTTTGGACTTAACATGGCTAGTGTTTTGTTTCTTCCCAAAATTGGTCGCTTCATATCTCCTTTTCTCTTGTGGGACCTCCTTTTTGTGCTTTTTCCCTCAAAACAAGGGCCTTTTTGCACTCTCCAAGGTCTTGCCACATTATCATCCATTAAAGGTTAGCTAATGCATGCATTCTAGTTCTTGGACTAATCCTAGTCCCCTTGTGGGCATCCCCACAATGTTATTTAACCAATGCAACACAAAGGAAAATAAAACTTGTTGTAGTTAACCGAAGTCAGCTTTCTTTGACTAGAGTCAATCTTAAAGATTTCTCTTTATTGCTTGGGAGAAGTACCATTGAAAACTGTATTAGCTGGTGAAGTAGTCGGTTTCTCATGCAACACCTTAGATTTTGTGACATCTCCTTGACTTCTAAGGAAAACTCCTCTACTTTAGCATCTAGTGCCAAGTAGTTCTTGAGCTTGACAAGGTGCTTGCTTGGTAACCTTGAGCTCTTTCCTTGTGTGGTACACAGCTTGTTCTTTCCATGCCCCTCTTTCTTGGCAAATCCATGTCTTTATTTCTTGCCCTTCTTTTTCATGTGGAGTTGACAGCTTCTTCTTTGGATTACACAAGCTCAGCCTCTTGCAATTATGCTTGAAACGGGCCTTCAATAAATTAAAAAGGTGATACCAAGTGTGAGGGACCAGGTCCTCGGCCCTTAGTTTTTCTGTGCAGCGGATCTTCCTTGACCCGGCCCCCTCACCTCAGGCGCACCTAGGACTCACCAGCCCCAGATACACCCGGAGCTAATCTCAGCTCGTTCCGCGTCCCGCGGTGCCTCTGCGTTTTTTGGCCAACACGGGCCCTGGCACGTCTTGCACCTAGACGGCCGTTTCACATTCCCAGCTACAGCGTGTCCTCCCCTAGACCGCCGCTCACGGATCCTCTGATCCTCATGCCCCTTCCTGGGCCACTTCTCCTCAAACGGTTTTGGCGCCTCTCGGGGCGTGTCTGCACTCCCAAACGGTTCTACCGACCACACAACCTGTTCCATCATGTCACCTGTTCATCCTGGACCTCTGTGCCCAGATCTTGATTTGCATCCCGTTCCCTTTGTCAACAGTAAAACTAACCGGTCAACACTGTTACATTAACAATTCAGCAAAAGTATTACCATTAGATTGGGAGCTAGAGTGCTCCTGCACCAAGACAAAGACAGAGTGGCCCCAAACCTTGCCGCCCCTTTCGATATTTCTTTAATAAATTGAGAGGCCCTGAAATCTAGGCTACATAAAGGATACACTCCTTACAGCTGGAGCATTCGACATCCCAATGCGCATCCACATACCCTGCATAACCCTTACTGTTCACTGCCCTCACTTCTCTTGGCAGTAAGTCTCCATTCCTAGTCCAGGAAGCTTGCACACAGCCCGGAACTGTCACTAGTAACCACACTTGGCCACACAGTTCCCCATAGCTGTTACCAGTGCCCAATTAGCCATCCATCTGCTCAAAGCAGAGAAAGAAAGCATACTAAAGCTTTCTCCACTATCCAGGACTGCCATGACCAATAGTCTCTCACCCTATGGGTTGCACATATCCTGATACAATAACTTGTTCCAAAAAGAGATCTAGCATCACAATACAGCAAATACTATGGCAGTCACGCCTGTACCATCCCTCTCGGGGGTCTAGGGATACTTCCCATTCCAAGCATGGATTCCCGGCCCCTGCCTACTCAGCAACGAGGTTGTACCAAAGATGTGCCGTTTGCCTAGCAACCACTGCCTTTATTTGACCCACCTCCTAGAGAAACCAAAAGCATATTTCCACACGGAATATGTTACTTGCCAAAGCCATGCAAATAGGATACACAATCACACCACTCAGAGGCATCAGCTCACAACACGTTAGGCCTGCGGGGCTTTGCTATCACACCCATGTGACCATAAGCATCCATACTCAATGCAAACACCTGCATTTAACATGGGAACCATTATTTACAGCTCAAGCAAGGCGACACGCTCCCCAATCAATCACCAGTGTTCACTGATCCTCTGAGATACCCAAACAATGGGTGTAAGCATAACTGAGCTGCCCTTGGTGCTTAGAAGCACAAACAATATCTGCAAGCATTCATTGTGATCACTCTGCCAAGCAAGTCCCTTCTAGAGCCAACTCAATGCTCACGGTTGACTTTGGCTGCTCCTGAATTTGACTAATTGACAATCTGAAGCTCCTTCTGCTTGCTTTGTTAATGGCGAATCTTCTCTCCCACTCTAAATTGCAACAATCTCTGCAATTTTTAGGGGCTTGGATCGTAGTCACCAAAGAAAGTGACTAGGATGTGCTCTAATACCACGGAAACCTTTCCTCAACTAAAAGACAGCTTCAGTATTCGATTCACAGCAGACCTGAGTACTTAGCATTTCAAAAACGAATTTGAAGACTGGCTGGAAACTCAATTCTACAGTCAAAACTAAACATTGGAAGTGGAACATTAATCGCATGTATTTTGGTCATACTTGGTAGCAGCTCACTTTTTTGCAAAACATCCCCTTCCCAAGTGAACAAAAAAAAGGAAAAAGAAAAAGCTACATATTCAGGTACATGCAAGTCTAAAATGTGCAAAATGTACTGTTTAGATCAAAGTTTCAACAAGATGTAATCGTATGTAGACTCTTGAGTCTACACTCCTGAATCGTAAGACTTGAGTCCAGTATACAGAGTCAATAATCTGATTATTATTTCTTATGCTTTTAATCAAATTTTATTGACAGAAATTGGAGCTGGTGAGTGCAAGTATCAGCAACCAAATATACAGCTCTGGGTGGATAAATATCGTCCAAAGAGCCTTCCTGATTTGGCAGTGCATAGTAGAAAGGTTTAGTCATCTGGTCTTACTCATCATTTTGTTGTGAATTAAGTTAACTGGGAGACCAATTCAGCATTGTAATTGAATGCTTGTCCAGCTGTCAGCATTCTGAACATTCATGCTTTATGCTTAAGCCATTAATGCAGCTGGTCTTTGAATTTCTCTGGAGGGTATGAAAACGTATTACTTGATCATTGAACCTGCAACAGGTTGCCGAAGTGCGTGAATGGCTGGAATCAAAGCTCCATAATGTTGACAAGGTAAGCATTGGCTAATAGAAGCCCTTCTGAAAGACAGTTCATCTTTTGGTGGTGAAGGCTGCTAGAGTAATGGTTTTTTAATGCAATTTCTCTCTTCTCATATAATTGGTGGCTTGTGTGCTATTTGTAAAGTAACTCTATTTCTGTTCAGTCCTATGATGAACTCTGAGGACATATGACTCTTGCAGCTACATGCCGGAAGCCGTGTTCTTGTGCTTGCGGGACCCACTGGAGTCGGCAAGACTGTTAGTTAGATTTTCTATTTTTTAGTTTGTATATTATTGACACCTCTTAAAATGTGATCCTGTTTTGTAACATATACATGAAGTTATGGGGATGTAATCTAAAGTTGGATTTGAACGCAGTTTTCTTTTTGGAATACATGTAGTCTGTAATTTTCTTGCTGTTTGCAACAGACGGTGGTGCGTGTTCTTGTGGATCTACTTGAGGCTGAGCTCTGTGAATGGGAAACCCCTGTGCCAACTCTTTGGAAAGAACATTTGCATCATGTAAACACTGGTACTGAAACATGGCTTAAATAAATTAAATTTGCATCACTTAAACACTGGTACTGAAACACGGCTTAAATTAAGAAATTTACAAACAGAGCATGCACTCACTCTTTGCATACTTGACTATATCTTTTTCAAAAAAATAAATTTCCAGGTAGATATTTTGGGGGTTCACTTGCTGCATGATACGTTTTGCTTGTATGTGAGTAGGATCAGTTGTCATGCTGCTGTTCATTTGAAGCAGGTGTTCCTTATACATCAAAGCTGAAAGAGTTTGAAGCATTCCTTGAAAGTGTGAAAAAATATCCTTTGCTGCCTTTGATGCCCACTCTGCCACAAGGAATAGATAAGCCCTTTGTTCGGGGACCCAGCTCATGTGGGAAACCAAAGGTCCTTCTGCTGGATGACCTCCCCACAGTTCATGGGAGGGAGTCAGCAAGTCAGCTATGTTATTGCCTGCACAACTTTGCTTTGTCCGTACAATTTCCAACAATTGTGATTGTCACCGATGTTTTGGAGACTGGGGAAAATGGGGAAGGAACAAATCGGATAATGGCAGAAATTCAACAGGCGTTGGAAAGTGGGGGTGCTTTGAAGGTATTATTATTCTTTGTGCCTATGCTGTTACTTTTACATGTCAAGCAAACAAATATTTGTACATTTTCTCCCTAGAGAGATTTTAGGCTTCCAATCTACTCAACTTGTGTGAGATACACTTGTGCCCTTTCCAGTGTTTTGATGAGTCTAACATGGATACTTGGTCTTGCAGGTAATTTTTAACCCTATTACAGCTAATTCCATCAGAAAGGTCCTTACCAAAATATCGTCAGCAGAAAAGTGTCCAGTGTCTTCAGAATCACTATCGTTCATTGTTGAAAGCTGTGGAGGTGACATTAGGCATGCAATCTACTGCCTTCAGTTTCTCTCTCTTTGTGAAAATTCAACTCAGTGCACTTGGGATCCTGGAGGGGTCAGGTATTCCCTGCAGAGGTTGAAGCGAAGAAGGGTTTCAGAGGTTGCAAACAGGAAAAGAAAAGGCTTACAAAGTCCTGATCTCATTGTAAATTCATGCTGCACAAGTGAAGACAGCAGGCCAATTGTATGCCGGGATGGTGTACTTTCCCTTTTTCATGCATTGGGCAAGCTACTTCATAATAAGAGGCACACAGAGGAGGCCAAAGATTCAGGTTTGCTCCTTTCTGTGAAGGAAGATAGTTTTGAAGATTTACCTTGGAACACTTTATGTGAAAGGTGGCTTCAGCATCTGTCACTTACCTGCTAATGGCGTGCTATTAAGACATTGTTTCCTAGGTCGTCTACCTCCATATATTGCTCATGCCATGCATAAAAACAGGATGACTTGGTGCTTTTAGAAATTTTGATATGTTGTTTTGAATTCTGTCCTGAGTCCTCATACCATATTGCCAGCTGAGAAACATCTTGAGACTCAAGAGCCTTCTTGGCCCTTTGAAACCAGTTCCAGTGATATTCTGTCTGACAAAGAAGCTTTAGCAAAGTTCTTCCCTTGGGTTGTTACACTCCTGCTAGAATTTAACCCGACCTGAATAAATCCGTTCACAGAATTTGAGAGGCAGTGTATGATATTTGGAAGTCAGAAACTATGTAACTAAAGTGTGCATTTAATGTGTCTATTCACATGCTAGATTGTTTTTTAAGTATCAATGGTCAAAGACTGGGGATGAAGAGTACCAGGTGGTTATACGGTGATAGGACAAAATCTGTATCAAGTTTTTGAGCACTGTATATAGCTGTGGGTAGGCACATAGTTGTACACATCTAGGGTAGGTGTGGGCTTTTGGCATTTGTGGATTTTTCTTTCACAAGCATGATGGACTGATGTATATTTTTTTGAGATACAGTGTGTGGTCAAGTGAAATATTTTTGGGGTCATGAAAATCAAGTCATGACGGGTTTTTTAGTTTTATTTTCCTGAGTCAATGTGCACTTGCATGTTATGGGAATTTGATATGTTTTGGTGCCCATGTCAAGGGGCTTTTCATGTGTGTGTACGGGGGTGCATGCAAGCTTTAATGTGCATGCTAATGTGTGTGGGAATTGTGTGACTAAAGGTCCAAAATGTGCATTTAACGTGATTTGGGGGAAATGTCTTGAGAGTGGTAAAATGTCACTGATGAGGTGGCAAATTAGGCTGAGGTGGCTGGACTGATTAGGAAGGCACCCTGCTCATGCAAAGGTGGCTATGTGATGGATGAAGGGAGGCTTCTAGTCGACGAGCTGGACGTAGATGAAGGTGACAGCTTGCAGGAGGATTTGGGAAGGAGTTCGTGGGCACCTGGAGGATGATCACATAAAGAAGGGGAGGAGAACGAGGCTCGGATGAGAGGGAGGCTACTAGGCGGTGAGCAGAAGAGAGCTTGGTGACGGTAGAGGCGTCGCCACAGAAGAAGCGGGAGGACCTTGGAAGAGAAGGGAGCTTCATGAGCTCTGAGAACAAGGGTAGCCTTGCATCGGGTGACGTGCGTGGGTTGAGGGCTGGAAAGAGCCGTACGGGCTTTGTACGGGTTGCTAAGGAGATTGGTACGGGCTGATGCAAGGGATCGTGTACGGGAGGAGCAATTGAATGCCAGCTGATGCTGCTGATACAGCGACGTATAGACGGACATTAAATTCTACGTACGGGCTGCAGTACGAGTTTGTACAGGCCTTAATTGCTGATTGGTACGGGCTGGCTGTATGGTGCCTTGATTGCAGGCTGTACGGGCACGTACGGGTCATTAAGGCTGTCTTCTACGAGCTGTATGGAGGATGGTCGTCATTAAATGCAGGCTGTACGGAGTACTGTGCATGGTTGTATGGGGTGTAAGTATCGGGTGTCGTACGTATGATTGTACGGCTGCTTGTACGGTGAATGTACCTGCAGGTTTACAGATGATTGTACCCGCTAGTTCTTCTTTTGGACAGCTTGTGGGCACGAGAGTTATAGGCTGGCCGTTGCCTCAAGTTGTGTACTTACAGTGTTAAATGCTAACTACCTGGGAGTGAGCAAAGCAATGATTACAGAAGAATGCACACAGAGGTTATGCTTGGGGGTCTTGCTGGCCATTGAGCAGTGGGCTGTGGGTTCATAGTATTCTGAGGCTGACTGCTTTCTGAGTTTTTGGGGGGAAGTTCAGTCTGTTTCGGGCTGTGTAGTCTTTCCCCTCTTTCAAAGAGTTTGTGTGTTCCTGTATGTGTGTTCTAGTCAGATTGTGTGGGAGATTGACTTGTTATTGTATTTGCTTTGGAATTTGGTTCATAAGCTCACCATCTACGAGCCCACATTGCAGCTGATCCCTATGAAGTCTCACCTATCTGGCGTGGTGAAGTACATAATTCCTGGTTGTCTTTCCATTTTTTCCTTATCAACGGCTTCATGACATGCATTGAATGGGTTAGGTGCCTAAGGTCAAGGTCTATATTGGCATTATTTTGGGGTATGTTGACATTTATAAAGCTAGGTCACTCACCATATGGCATGAAGAGGCAAGTAGTCCATAAAGGTGCAAGCGACATCTGCTTGCAATAAATACCTACATGGTGGCGAGTGGTCAAATAAGGCATGGAGTATGTGGCAGCACTCCAAGGGTGTGCCTTGATTTGGTTGCAAAGCAAGTGTTTTTACTATTGACTGGTGTGATTTGTTTTTACATGCCTGTGTTTCTTTCTTAAGCTGCCATGAATAAGCGTGTTTTGAGGCATCAGCTTATTAATTGGCATTGGTGCTTCGTTTCAGGTATGGGAACTAAATGGTTGATGCCTTATAGCATTGCTGAAATTTGCATCACCTTTTTACTCTGCTGCATATTATCTAGTCAGGCCAAGTGAGCCGTATTTGCATATTATCTTTGCTATCACGACCGATCACGGCTTGTAGAATTGACAATCCATTGGACACTTGATGTTGGGAAAGTGGCAATGTATATGTGGATGAGATGACAATTCTATGCCAAACAGTCGTTTGAGCCTAGAGAGGGAAGACCACTCATATGGAGTCACCAAAGGTTGCATTGTGGATCTTAGAAATTCGATTCTTCCGGAGTATGATGAGTGTTATTGGGTTGGATGCAAAGCTATAGAAGCTTGTCCATCTTTGGGTCCAATATTGCTATGATAGTTGCATTGTAAGTGCTCTGTTTAGGTCAAAGTTATTAATTGTGTTTGCCATCGAGGTTGCAGCTCTATAGTAATAAGCAGTGAAGAAAAATTGGTTGATGATAGGCTTACTGAAAGATCTTGCGTTTGTGAACAATCAAAGCAATAAGCTTATCTGCTCCATTTAGATTTAGACGCTCGTTGGGGAGAGACTAAAATGAAAATGTTTAGACTTCACAAGCAGTTGTAGCTTGAATGAAGAGATTTTGGACTACCTTTTGATTAGCCTTCTCCTTTAGTGCTAGCCTTCATCATGGCTGAGTCTGCCCTTCACCTCCGGAGTGTCGACAGAAACTTAGTACGAAGACTTTGTATAAATGGATGCTCAAGTATGTGTGGGTGTGTGGATTTGTATGTGTGAGAGCATATTTTTATACTATGGTCTACACCCACTGTTGGGCGCTAATGACGTCAGTGGGGATGTCATAGTAGCTAGTCCCTGCTATGCATGATGGAGTTTATGGTTTTCAACCTTGTGAGTGACTATCATGAGATTGAAACTGCACTATGTTGTGTTTTTAGAGGATGAGTTGGGGAATGTTCCTGGATTCTTCTAGGTATATGCTTCTGCCGTATTAGCAGACATGCAAATTTCACCTTGTGAAGTTTTCGTCCAAGTTGCGGCCTGCTGGTATTGTGATAATTCTTTCTATCTTAAATGGTGCGTTGCCCTATCAGCTAGATTTAGATTTAGATGCTCGTTGGGGAGAGACTAAAATGAAAATGTTTAGACTTCACAAGCAGCATCATGGCTGAGTCTGCTTTGGTCACTCGTCGCAGTGGTCTTTGCGTCATTGTCTCCTTGCGGATCCAAGCTGTCCCAATATCAGCTAGATCCTCCTCTTCCACTCCACATGTTCCGAGGCTGAGTCAAATGCATACAAATCTGTGATGTGCCGCTATGCTCGGTCTGCCTCTGTGTCCTGTGGGCTGTCGCCTCCTGTTTCTCTCTGATCTGTCGCAATAGTGTCTCTCTATGTCGGTGCATCTCTATCAGATAGGTCCCAATGCAGACCTGATCGTGGAAGTGGATCAATTCAGAGAGTGCACCAAAGCCGCTCCCCTCCTGAAGAGGCAATGGTATCGTCCCCGGATCTCATAGTAGGCTGAGCAAACATAGAGAAAATGCTCCTTTGTCTTTGCCACATCCAGCGCGCATAGCATACAGATCTGTTGCTCTCCGGGTGTACGTGCAACTCTCCGTGTCTCAATCCTCAACTAGTGGGATGAGACCGGTATTTGTCCAATGGCGTTCCTGAGTGCATGTGAGACTCCTTTGTCCTCGAGATACTGGGGTCTAATCCCTCCTCTGATACTCTCAAGAAGTGGTCACAATAGAACTGGATCTTGGTGGGGAACTCATGTTCCCCCCCAAAGTCCAAGATGTATGGAGCTGGAGGAGATCTAGTCTTATGATACGGTTAATCTCGTCTCGTGGGGTCAAACTCAGATGGTGCATCCATGCTGTACTAAAAGGGGGGGAGCTTGTCCATCTAAATACGGTGCCTACTAAACCATGCGGATATGCATGCATACCATGTGCCTGCCCCGCTCTCTACTAGCCATCTGGATGACTTTAAGGCCAACCTTAGTAGTCTGCAGTGAGGTAGGGCCCAAACTCTGTGGATGAATGTCATTGCCTTTAGATTGCATCAATATCGAGAGGTGTCATGGCGAACTTTGCCTGTACTATCTCAGGCGGGACTGAGGGCTTACTTCCAAATCATCCTAGACCTCATAGTCACCTATAGCCAATCAAATCTCCGCCACTCTGTGATCACTGGTAGATCACAACCCCAGAAGGGTGCTGCATTCATGGCAGTCGGCTGCACTAAAGTGTCGAAGAGCCAGCCTTTTGTCGGTGGATCTTGGAAGTGTGCCTTGGAGCACTGTCTCTCTAGTTGCGCCAAAGCTCTCTGCCCCCGTGTGAGTCGTGTACTGGCTGTCTAGGTCATTGTGAAGATGGGTCCTGTGAAGACTGCCCCCAAGTATGTGTAGGACTGCACTATCTCCACTGGCTTAGCCCAGGGTGTGTGTGTGTGTGAGAGAGAGAGAGAGAGAGAGAGATGTGTCCGAGTTGACAATAATGTGGCCCAACGCATATTTCAAACATTCGTATATGTTTGCAAACGTTTGTATCATACACGTATGGCATATTTTTCCATACCTTGACTGTGGTGGTGTGGGGTGGGGGGGAGGGTCTAAAAGCCCACTTTTGGCCCCTTTTTCATTGCGCTTCTTTCTAGAGCTGCACCATGCAGCAATGCGGGAAAAAATGTAGAATCTAGAGTATGGCTTAAAATGTTTTGATTCCTGTGTGAGTCCCCCAAGCTCTCCCTTTGAAGTTGCGGTTCATGTTGATCTTTTGATTCGCTTTACAAGCCATTTGCATGTAGTCTATCTCACACACGGCCGCTTCAGGTCTATGGATATGATAAGGTATGTACTGGACCCGGTAGGGGTTGCTTCAGGTGGTATTAGAGCAAACATACTTTCAGATGCCTAGTAGCAGGTTAGGGGCCTAGGCTGTAGAGGATCAGAGACTTCTTCATAGGAGAAGAGTCCACATTGGTAGGTTACCGTAGGGTACGAGAATCTGATGTGCTCTTCATAGACTTTAGGCTAGCTGGAGTACAAGGCCTATCCACATTACTGTTCTCAGGACGTTTGAGTAACCACAGAGCACAGGGTGATAGCGGTAGATCTCAAAACATGTCACAGACACACCAGGACCCTTGCTCGGAACCCTAGCCAGACTCTTGGGTAGCTTAGATCCGTCATGACGAGTTAGGAGCATGGCCCATCTACTTAAGATGCATCATGTACAGGGAGCCTGGACTTATGGCTTATATTCATATCTCGTTTCAGCTTTCGAGTTTCACACATAGAGGTGTGCTAGACATCTTTAGTTTCCGTCCTGCATAGGGGGTTCAGATCATGATGTATATCAGCTTTTTGTCTCATATACTTTTGGGCCTTTTGCAGACGTTAATAGTCCCCCCCCCCCTCTTCACATTGTTGTTTCGTGTGTTTTCCCAAAAAATATTTATGCAAGATTGGGTATATTATAGTATTTTGAAGATTTGTACAAAGTCATGAAGTAAAGCCTTGAATATATTCATGCCTAAGAAACATGTCACAAAGTTTATAACTCCTCTTTCGCTACATATGGAGATTTTTATCTGCTGATGTCCCATATCAATGCACTTTATTTCTTCAACTGCATGGACGCTATTTCTCATTGCAGTCATATCATCAACACAACTGAGCTTGCTCTGTCCACATGTGAAAATCGCCATCAGTATCTGATGCAATGGGCTTCTTTTCTTCTAAGAATGAATCCATCGTAATGAACTAGAATTGAGAAGCTTGTTAATCCACACAAGAGCTTTTCAAATTGCAGACATTGTGTTTGGCAGCATCTGCCTGAAAAATAAGCGTTTCTTCCAAAAAGGCAGATATGATGCATACCACTGTTAAATTTTGCTGCTATACCAAACAGGATTCTGATGGTGATTATGTTTGAGGTGAACTGTCTATGCATAGTTTGTGAGTTAAGAGTAACTGTCATAGAGTTCAAGACTGCACCTTGTTGTTCATGTGCAATGACTTTGGGCATGTTTTGCTGGCATAAGAGTGCATCTTCTTGCTCATTCAATGCTAAAACCATTTATTCTATGCTCTCAAGAAGACATAATAAGTGTTCAAAGTGTTTTGTGAATAGGAAAGAGCGTACACATTTGAAACTCTGCCACGCTTGTATCATTGCAAACTTCAAAGAGGATCTGAATTTCTGGAGCAGCGAGAACATCAGTTTTTATTTTGTCTGCATGTATGCATTCTTGGGAATTGTTTGTTGTAGAAAGAATGCGTCCAGCAAAGTGTTTAAACATGTTGGGTTGTGCCATGGCGCTGCAATATCTCTCAATAGTATCGTGCATAGCTGATGTTTGTTCCTTGTAATTAAGCAGATTATAACATTTCAATGCTTGGTTTATTCCAGTGTGTATACGATTACAGACATTGCTTTCTTACTTTTTTGGCAGGTGAGGGCATTAACATGATCCTTCAAGGTCACCTTCAAAGACATCCTTTGAACATGGAAGTGCCTGAGACAATACTGTCACAAGCTCACACTGAGGCTTGCACATTTTCGTCCTTCCTCCATGAGAACTGTAATGCTTTATCTGCTGCTCATAAATTTCTTGTTTTAATGATACAGAGGATGTGTAATCTGACCTAGTCATTTCCGGCATGTGCACACACATGCACATACATACACACACTTGCTTGCATTCGCGTGCGTGCACACCCATGCACACACGAATGGTTGCACGTATGTATGTTATTAATGTATTTATGTATACATAGAAAGAATGCACATGCATGCATTTCTATGTACAAGCACGCGTGTGTGTGGGTGTATGTAAGCATCTATCTATCTACAAAGAGAGAGAGAGAGAGAAAGAAAGAAAGAAAGAAAGAAAGATCTATTAACGTCTTCAGGAAGCCTCGCGGGCTTATGAGACAAAGTACACATCAAAAGGAAAGTAGCTACTACATCTCTGAAACTAAGAGAGTTGAGGAGTGCACATGGCATCTCAGCTCAAGATTATTTAGCACACATCTAAGTTCTAGTCCTATATCAAAGTGGCCTTCATTACATCAGTTTAAGCATGGTTGTTAGGACACTCGTGTCTTACAATAAGACACTTAAGACACGTGTCTTACCTTAAGACACCTTTAGACACTCTTGTTTTTTTTAGTGGGTTGGGTGTAACAACAAACATCGAGTTTGACTTAACCATGCTATCATTGATGGTGACTTCGGATCCAGCAGTGGCAGTGACCTCGCAGATTCGGATTAGGATGAATCTTGAGAGTCAAAAGTTTCCTTTCAATTATATGTATCGAGATGCATATTGCATTCATATCACTTGTGATTGATAGACTGTTGCCATGATATCTATGTGTATTGATTAATGATGTTGTTAAATCTTTAAAATTGTGAGTCGTGACTTGCAAGCTCTTGAGTCGTGACTCTTAACTTGCAAGCTCTTGAGTAGTGAGTCTTGCATTGTTACTTCTTGCATTGTTTAAGTGTAGCTTATTGTACTTCTAGAATCAAGCAGCTAGCTATGCTACCAAGTTGTACACTTGTATACTTATACATATATTAATTAAATATTTATTATTACAATGACGTGTCTTACGTGTCTTCTTTAAGACACTTTAGACACTCGTGTCTGAGGCGTGTCTAGTGTATCGTGTCTTAATGTGTCTTACAACCATGAGTTTAAGACTGAGGATCTTTGGGTTTAGATTTGAAATCTCTAATTAGAGCTATTCCATCTCAGTAAACTGCCCACTTTCCTGCTTTGTGTGCATCCTTCACTTTAATGAGTTCGATATTCCTTTGTTTGAGCTAAGTTGGAGTGAGCTCCTCAGATATCCATATCTTTGTGCCCTTCAGCTTATTTGTCTGTCGGCAAGTCTTGACTATTCCTGCCCTGTCATTGAAATAAAATTGTACTTGTTTACCCTTTTGAGTGATATAGCTTATATTATTCTCATCCCATTCAACTTGTGGTATCCCCTTCTTGAGGCATGCAAATATTTCCTCTTCTGTGTACCCCTCTTCATAATTGAGGCAGTCAAGGCAATCCCCTGGCAGCCCCCCAATGCATAGTATTTTCTTATTCTGTATCATAGCTTCTTGCTCTTTGAATTCTGCATAAAGATTTGCCTTATTGATTTTGTTGCTAGACACGATGGCCGTCTCTTTCTTGGCTGAGCTGATTTCAGTGGAGATCCTTTCTTTGACTGTGGAAACGAGCGTTGGTGCTGCTGGAGATGTGTTGCACTTTTGTATAACTTCTGCAATAATTTCCTGCTTGCCATTATTCTCCATATCTTTCACCTTTCTTCCAAGGGCTGCAAGCTGGAGCCTAAGCTCTCTACTTTCCTGCTGTAAATAGTATATTTGTTCCTGTAGGTCTGAGCTAATCCTTCCTCTGTAGTGCAAAGCATAGGGGCTGGGTGTCGCTGTGATGGAAACATATGAGGGTTTTCTGGCAGGAGTCGTAGCAAATGTCTTCATTTTTGGGAACTCCATGGTGGCCTATGTGCCTCTTTGCTGACGCTAACCCCCAAGCTGAGCCGGGGCTCGTCTCAGCCTGGGGTGATTAGAAGCTGGAAGCAGGGCCGCTGAGCTGAACCAACCTGCCCACGAGCTGCTGCTGCTGTTGGTCTAGTGCTACCCGAGATCTGCCTGCGCTTCTCAGCTGAAGGCGCGCCTAGTGCTGTGTGGCCTGTATAGAAAGAGCGGAGAGGAGAGGCTGTAGGGAGAAGCAGAGATGTACGATGACCTGCGCCTGGGCTGTATGCGAGGAGTGCCTGCGGGCGGATAGTATCTTGTTGTGGTGTTCCAAAACCACCTTTATTGGCGTTGTAGCTGGCTGCTCTAAAGATTTTCAGGTGCCCCTATTTTCATAGTATCTTTCTCTGATGTGTGCATAGGCCCGACGTAGAGAGAGAGAGAGAGAGAGAGAGAGAGAGAGAGAGAGAGATTAAAGTCCACTTGACACCCTACATGATCTATGGGACTAAAGGCCACGATCATAGTCATAGGGGCTCTTTTACATCTGACTGATACATTTTCTGGTACACTATCTCTTTCACTGATACTTTTTCTGGCAAATCCTATGTGGCTAGGATGTGCTTCACCAACCTATCGGCCATGTCTAAAATCTTACTGCAGTGTCAAAAAACTTCCCTTAAGGCAATGCACCAAGTTGCTTTGCTGGTTGGTTTATACTAGGCTGAGGTCATTACTTGTTATCTGTACTTTTCCATTATATGCATGTATGCTCTGTAGTGACGGAGTTTATGCTTTTCATTTTGTCTCAGCTCTACCTTTTTCTACCTCTAGATTATGTGCCTTTTCAACATTGTGATATCCTCCCTGAATGCATTTCGTACTTCTCCATCAGGTTTATCTCTCGCTTGTGTACGCGCGTGCACGTGCACGCTCGCGCGCACACAGACACACACACACAGTACAAAAAAAAGGTAACTCATACAAGCCATTGTGGGATGAAGCAAAGGGCTCGCTAAGGCCTTTGCTGCGTACTATACTTATTATCACAAAAACTCAAAACCAATGCTCAAAACATATCGAGGTGCCATGGTGGCTCTCCGATGAGCAGCCAAGATAGCTCGTATTTGTGTCTGTCGAATTGTCTCTCGCTATGGCAGGGGATCTCTGTATCCGATGGGCCATATCAAGGGTGACACCTTGCTCGGACGGTCCCTGCTAAGGAGAGCTGAGATACATGCTGTGCTGATCCACTTTGCCCTCATTTTAGCTACCTCCTCCTCCACTCCAATAGGTCTTGGGGTTAACTCATATGTGTAGAAGTCTGTGAAATATTGCCGTGCTCGATCAATCCCAATCTCTTGTGGCGCTATCATCTCTTGCTGCTGCTGCCTAATCCGCCTCAATAGGGTCTCTCTGTGCCGTTGCATCTCGATCAAGGCTAACATAGGCATGTTCATTGAAGTGGATCAGCCGAGAGAGTGGTCCAAAGCCGAGCCCTTCTTGAAACAGGAAGTGGTATCGTCCTCGAATCTCATAATAGGCTAAGTGGTGTCATGGCGACCTCTACTTGTAGTATCTAATGAGGAATTAGTGTGGTGAGCAAGATAGATGTGGTGGGCTTGGGCAAGGACATATCTAGTGGTGCTTGGATCGGGAGGTCGTAGAGTATCTAATGAGGAATTAGTGTGGTGAGCAAGATAGATGTGGTGGGCCTGGGCAAGGAGGACATATCTGGTGGTGCTTGGATCGGGACGTCATAGAGCGATGTCGTGTATGTAATGCCAGACACTTGGATCCGTGATGGGATAAGTAACTTCCCCTCGGAGGAAAGCCCCCATGCAGTGGTGGGTCCCCTCACTGAAAAGATCAGATCATCTCATTCACCCTTTGTGAGAGAAAAGCTCGCCACTTTCGACATGTCAGGCGGCATGAGAACCGCTGTGCCGCGAGCGTCATTAGTTGCGATAAAGGCTGCTTATGTATGAGGTGAGATCTTATCCCTTGGCACTTATCATCTAACATCGATTCTAGAGGAACATTGAGGTCATGCACGCATGTCACAAAGGCTGGGGAACCTATCAAATTGTCCACTATACTTGCCCCCCTCCATGCTGTGGGAAACAAGTAAGCATAGTTACTAGGGAATGACGTTCCGTCTTCCTGGAACGTGGAAACGCCGTTCCTAGGTAGATGGTAGTGCGGGAACGCCTAGGAACATTCCCAAACGTTCCGGGAACGTGGTCGGAACGTGTTTCGGGTTGTGTCTCTAGCGTTCCGGGTTTAGGGCTGCGCGGGAGCGCCGTTTTGGTGTCAACGAGGGTCTTTATTTCCTCTCCAACCACTCTCCATCCCCTTCCACTGAGCCACTCGCCTCTTAGCCCCCTCTCTCAAGCACTCAGCCCGCTCAACCCCCTCTCTAAGCTCTCATCCACTCAGCCCCCTCTCAGCCCACTCAACTCCCTCGGGCCTCAGCCCCTTCCATCCCTTCTAAGCTGAAATGGAACTAGATTACATCACATCATGGTTATTCTAAGAGTACATCATGCTTAGAGCACCCTATGTAGGGGAACTAGAGTATCTGGCACACCTTCATATCCATAAGATAAGCCAAAAAGCTGAAAAAAGATGAAATAGAACTAGAATGTATGAGTAAGCCAATGGTTTAGATTGTGTGATCAGACCTACTTCGGGAGTCTTAGTGTCTCTAGAGCATGTATGACATCTTACGTTGTCACCTTGTGCTCCGCTTCGTGGGACATCTCCATCATTATGTGAAGTGGCCTGGCGTTGTGATGTAGCAAGGATACCTCAGATGGTCTTGTGTCCATGAAGAGCAGGGCAGTATCTGGCCGCTCTGCGTGGACTTTTCTCCTTTGAAGAAGTCGCTAAGCAATTTGAGCATATGACCTCATCTAATAGGATCCCCATTCAACATTGGGTATTTTGTCTTTAATGCTATTGAAATTGTCTTCTTTATAGCCTTCTTCAGTGTACTATCCATTTAACAGCCCCCCAATACACAAGGTCAAAGAAATATTGAATCTGCTTTATGTTCCATGATCTCCTCGTAAAGATCAACTTAATCAACCTTGTTGTCTTATGTTTTTTCATTGACTTCGTTTGAGTGTATATCATTTCTTGAACAATAGAAACAAGCTACGGTGCAAGAGTAGACTTTGCATTTTTGTATTAGGCAATGGCAAAATATGAATATTACCTGGTTGGGATCAATGCGACAAATACCTTTGTTTTGGGAAATTCATATGTTTGCTCTTCCTAGGTACCCCTTGGCTAGCCCAATCGACAATGAATGAGGAAAAAAGGGGTGTTCCCTTGGTGCCATTTCAGAGACACCCATGACCATCGTGCAGTACTACGCAAATGTACAATACTCCGCGACCCTCCCTAGATTCACATGGACGAGGACTCTCAGTGCTCACACCTCTATAGATAGAGGAGAGACACAACCTCCTATAGCAGCAGGATGTCACCTGCACAGAGCAAAAGTGGGTAGTAGTCCGAGATGTTCGTCTCTTGATAAGACCCATGCGGACTTTTGGATTTTTTCGGGGATAAGGCCCATTAGACTCATTGCCGAGACCTTGACTTGCACTGTTTGAAATTGCAATGGTACCTTATGATCAAACCTAGGGAATTTCTTGGAGTCATACATAGGACAAGATATAATTTTCTACACAAAGAACATCACTGTCCAGAGTGCCCTTTGCCTTGAGTTTGTTAACACACGTGGGAGTCGGCATATGCTGATGAGACTAGAGAGACAGGTGGAGTTCGTGGATCAGGAGGAATGACAATTTTAGATTTGTCATCTCTCATTGGGATGATCTCGCTCGAGAGACGTGACACACATGCTAAGTTTCTTTGTATACAGATTCAAGCATCTCTTAAGAGGATCCTTTCATCGTAATGGGTTATTTTCCTCATGAGATCTCACATTTTGCTAGGGATCTCCGTGAGGAGACTTAGACCTCAACGTATAGAGCCCTATGTCTAGACATCATGGATTTTTCAAGCCGTATGAAAGTCCTTATTGAGGACTTAATGTGAGGACTATGCTCATTGATTTTCGATTTTGTTACATGATGTTGATCTGGATGAGGCAAGAATATTGCTAGTACTAGTAGATAGGCAAGCCTTGATCGCTTCATATGGGCACTCTTTCTCAGACATGGGCATGAGACATGGTCTCATCATCTATAATAGTCAAGACGGATGACCTTCCTTGGGTGGATTCACTCGTCCTCCACACAGGGGAGACTCTAGTGGGATCTCCTGCCTTTGCCTCACACATTAGTGGCTTTCCCATTTTTCGGCTACCTCCCGGAGCCGATCATACGTATTTCTTCTTTAGCCTATCCGTCCTACATTCACATGCCGCATACCATGACACCTTCCACACATGCCACATATCACGACATACACTATGACCATAGGCTTTATCCCTCGAGTACATGTCCTGTCTCTCTACCCGACCCGTAGATCTTGTGGACATCTCACGTTTGGAATCAAGCTACTCTAATCACCTGCTCTTCTCATGCTACTATCCCCCACGTCTTTTCCTACATCATACGCTCCACTTGTATGCCACCTATTGGCTCAATCTCCTGCAATAGCTGGTACGATGATGAGTGTAAGGCATTACGTCACCAACTTAGAACACCATCTTTTGAGCATGGCGGAGACTATACATGTGTAGTGCCATTTAGTCTGCTGAAAGAAGCTTGCATAAATGAGAGGCTACTAAAGATCCTGTTTAGTAAGCAACTCCAAAGACTTGTGGTAGAAGTTTCTTGAGCTATGCCCTCCTCTCACTGACACCACCGTCTGACACTCCTATGCGTGTACAATATATGACATGGCTCAGTAGTCATCCCCTCACCTCTCACAGCTACCGCGTCCCACCTCTTGTGCACTATTCATCATCGGTGATATGAGACATATCCCTACATCTACATAATAGCCGAGCCAAAGATCATGAGAGACTATATATTGAATACATTGCATATGGAATAATTATCATAGCTCCGATCTTGGCAAAGCTTTTTTAATGAAGCGGTCGGTATTTGTTTTTTCACATCTATGTCATGTCCAAGATTTATGCCTCAGTACATGAGATGCATGTTAGTTTGTTTACAAAGCTCGAGAGCTATTGGATAGGTAGGATTTCGTATCGATCTCGCGACCCTGGATCACATCCCCGTAGAGCGAGGTGTCATTGAGAAGGTACAGAGACATAGGGTTTACTTTACTTTTGGATTTTCAAAAGGCTTCAACACAATGCCATGGGCCCGTCTCATCAGACGCCTATAGCATCTGGAATACAATCATGAGATTATTTGGGTAGTGTTGACACTCTATGAGAAGATTTTAAGTAGGGATCGAATGATGGAGATTGAGACATTCATTGAGATACTAGGAGATGTGAACTCATCTTTAGCTAGATCCTTGGTTCAGATTCTCCTCTATGGTCTTACTCTCTTCTTCTTCAGTTGAGGGTCTCCATCGACATTTGGATTTACTTCAGACCTTTTGTGAGCGCATGATTTGAAGGCCACCTTGGTAAAAGCATGGTTGTGATCTTAACACATCCAGGGTAGTCATGAGTTCACTTTTGATGGGTTGCTAGTAGAGGTTGTTGCATCCTATACATATCTAGGAGTGCTCTTCTCCGGTCCGATCTTCACGATGAGATCAGTTGTGCAGGTCCAAGATCGATTGCCAATACCCTCACTCTCATTTCTAGGATCCCATGTCTAATACTCCACCACAATTCTCGCGAGAGTTGGAAAGCGTCGGAGAGTAGATCCCTGTATCCACCCACAACTCCCTACTGCATCCATTTTAAGTCAAAGGACCCAAGGAAGAATATCTTGGTCTGAGTCTCTTCAATTCTTTGGTAGTGATATTCATGGCAGTCCGTGTTGGGGCCCTGACCTATTGGACCATGCAGATCGATTGTCAATAGCGCTTCATCATGGGTTTTATCTCTTAGTGGTGCCAGCCTCTATCGGAGTCATTGTCTACTGAGACCCTTTTATCCATTCAACAAGTGGATCTGATCCTCAGACGGCATACAGAGGACCGTCACAATGACATCATGTTGGATACTTATCTTTTTCAATGGGTTTTAGAGATATTAGTATTCGTTTTAGGTATATGCTTCTGCCGTATAAGCGGACATGCAAATTTCACCTTGTGAAGTTTTCGTCCAAGTTGCGGCCCGCTGGTATTGCGATAATTCTTTCTATCTTAAATGGTGCGTTGCCCTATCAGCTAGATTTAGATTTAGATGCTCGTTTGGGAGAGACTAAAATGAAATCGTTTAGACTTCACAAGCAGTTGTAGTTTGAATGAAGAGATTTGGACTACTTTTTGATTAGCCTTCTCCTTTAGTGCTAGCCTTCGTCATGGCTGAGTTTGCCCTTCACCTCCGGAGTGTTGACAGAAACTCTTTGTATAAATGGATGCTCAAGTATGTGTGGGTGTGTGGATTTGTATGTGTGAGAGCATACTTTTATACTATGGTCTACACCCAGTGTTGGGCGGTGATGACATCAGTGGGGATGCCATAGTAGCTAGTCCTTGCTATGTGTGATGGAGTTTATGGTTTTCAATCTTATGAGTGACTATCGTGAGATTGAAATTGCACTATGTTGTGTTTTTAGAGGATGAGTTTTGGAATGTTCCTGGATTCATCTAGGTATATGCTTTTGCCGTCTAAGCGGACATGCAAATTTCACCTTGTGAAGTTTTCGTCCAACTTGCGGCCCGTTGGTATTGTGATAATTCTTTCTATCTTAAATGGTGCGTTGCCCTATCAGCTAGATTTAGATTTAGATGCTCGTTTGGGAGAGACTAAAATGAAATCGTTTAGACTTCACAAGCAGTTGTAGCTTGAATGAAGAGATTTGGACTGCTTTTTTATTAGCCTTCTCCTTTAGTGCTAGCCTTCGTCATGGCTGAGTTTGCCCTTCACCTCTGGAGTGCCGACAGAAACTCAGTACGAAGACTTTGTATAAATGGATGCTCAAGTATGTGTGCGTGTGTGGATTTGTATGTTGAGAGCATACTTTTATACTATGGTCTACACCCACTGTTGGGCGCTGATGACGTCAGTGGGGATGTCATAGGAGCTAGTCCTTGCTATGCGTGGAGTTTATGGTTTTCAATCTTATGAGTGACTATCGTGAGATTGAAACTGCACTATGTTGTGTTTTTAGAGGATGAGTTTGGGAATGTTCCTGGATTCATCTAGGTATATATATTAGTATTCGTCTTGGGTGTGGAGCCCACTTAGTGGCCCCACCCATTCAGGTTTTGTCATTGTATCTGGTTTTTCCAGTCTGATAGACCCTTCGCTCTTTCGAATATTTTATTAAAACTTGTTTCCTCTCTCTCTCTCTCTCTCTCTCTCTCTCTCTCTCTCTCTTTCACACACACACACACACACACACACGCACGCACGTATGCACACGCACACTTGTTCCCATGTGTGCACTATGTGGTGTGTGTGCATGCATGTGTCTTAATGTCCTTGTAATGTGTAGGGGCATGTTTTTATTCAGAGGTGCCTATGTGCATCGCATGTCTTTGTCTGTGAGGGTGAATGCAGAATGAAAGCAGTGCTTGGTTTGTCTTAGTGTTGATTGTTATGTGCATATATGCAAGTGGTCTTTAAATGGTGCTTGATCTGTACATTGTTGTTTGACTGATTAGTAGGATCTGCAATGCAGTACTCGATTTTGTTGATGATGAAGGTATAGAAGACGCTGCAGTTTCCATGTCATACTTGAGTGATGTGGATTGCCTTCTTAGTGCGAAGTATAAGATGCCTAAAAATTCATCTCGTTACATTACACCAAACTCAGATGAGATTGGTCTGGTGAACATAGCGGAAGCAGTGGCGGGATCTTTAGCAGCACGTGGAGTCTTATTTGCAAATACCCATCCAGGAAGGCGCAGGTTAGCAAAATTTCAGAACTTTATATTACTTTCTCCCCATCAGGTGGAATTTTCCACATTACACTGGGGCTTCTGTGTCTAAAAGCATCTTGCTATGAATATGAAACAAAATTTGCTGTGCAAGGGTTCCCTGTTTCCTGACTCAATATATATATGAAGCAGATGGCAATCGATACGGGCTCCGGTTGTTCGGCAAGTCGAGCGTCTTTTGAGTGTGAAGAAGGTGCCTCCAATCTTCAGTCATGTGAACTTTTTCTTTGAGGAAAGCTTCTGTATGACATGGGCAGTCGTTGCTATCAGCAATGGTTCATGTTTTGGAAGGCTTAGTTCTCATCAACGTTGTTGTGGGCTGTTGCTGACAATTGAAGCAGGCTCAGTTATGGTCAAAGTCATGGGCTGCTAACATGGAGAGCCTGTCAATTGTTACTAGAGCTATTCAAGCCACTGATTATGAACCATATTCCAAGCTAATGTGCATTAAGTCTGGTCATCCTAGTTTTCTGTCTTCAAATCCAGACAATTGGAGAGATGTGTCAGTGCAACATTCTGGAAATCATGAAAATGTAGCAGTGGTGTCATCTCAAGAGCGAGAACTTTCTTCAGGCATGATGGCCATAGACATACATATGAAGAGCGATCTCGGTGCTGCAGATACAACTGATTGCGATGACGAAATAGAGGAATGGTGATGCCTTTTGAATAAATATTGAAATCGTAATCAGACATTGACGGCTTTATCCCAAGGGCAGCAGCTGTCTCCAGAATTGGTCACTCGAGGTACAAAGGGAGGTATGATGATTAGCAATATGAAATTTTATTATCTGGTTACAGGAATGTGGTTATGACGATTTTGATGTTGACTTACAGATTCCACCAAGGACATCATGTTTGGCACAGATCTGACAGTGTGCACATGATATTGGAAAAACCTCAACTCGTTAACTTGGCTCCTCGGTAACCAGGCTTCTTTATCCTCAAAAGTGCCTTTGCTTAGGCAATTTGTTGCAGTTCTTGTCCTTGCTGCATCTGGCCAGCCTTCTGTTTGGGACCGAAAAAGAATGGTATGGCAGATCAGCGAATCTCAAGAGGTATTCTTGTTCCTATTTTGCTCGCTCTTATAGAGATTTTGTTCTATCCCTCTTATATGATTAATGTAAGCTACCTATTTAATTTTGTAACTTACATGTATAAAATGTAAATATAACGTAAATATGTGGACAGTTGTGTATTTACATTAATGTGTGAACTGAAGGTTATGCTGGCATGTCAGGGTTTTGAATCAGGTCTCAATTATTTGAAGGTAGTCTTTTTTATTGGAGTTTTTGCTTTATTATGTTACTTATAATAAATGTAAATATGAAAGTATATGCCTTTGTTTTCCAACTGCTTGTTGCCAATTTCTTCAGGACTAAAACTGGTCTTAATGTTAGGTTAATAGTTTTCCGTGTTTGTTGAATATACAAGGATTTAGTCTGACACAGTGTACATAGAGGACCTGCTGTCCTTATATATATAACTTAATGGGTGAGAAAAATTGACTTGGTGGCTATGCCAACACCCTAAAAGTGCTGCCTTTTATTACTTGCACCCTTTGGTCTGCCCTTTTGTAAAAGTAGTGAAGTTTGTTGTGGAGGGCGGCTTTGTTGTGTGTCCTTTTTTAAGAATTTGTTGGAATTTAAAAAAAGGTCCGGGCATTTGCCACACCTTGCTTTTTCCTCCATAAAGAATGGGTGTGGGTGTTATTACATCATGCTCTTTTGGAGATGGTTTGAGTGAGTGAAAATTCCATTCAGAATTAGTCTAGTGTTGCATATACTTGCTTGAGTTATTAATTGACTCATATATCATATATATGATCACTCCAAAACGTGATTATCTATATGTAAAAAGAATTTGAATGACAAATTTTTAGGTACAAGTTTGCATGTGCATGTGATCCAATGGTGATGTCTTATCTCTCTCATTAGTCAATGTGCAATTGATTTTTGATGCATGGAGTAAGGAATTCATTGTCATTACTAATAGTAGTACATTTGAATGCTAAAGGGACCTTTGCCCATCCAATTGCCTTAAGAACTCATGGGTTTTGAATGGTCCATACTTTGGACTAGAGTATTATTGGCACATCATGCTAATATGTATTTGTACAGACAATTGCACCTAGTCCAATCACTTTCCTTCTTCGAAAGTCCAACTAACTTAACCTTCTCATGATTTTGAAACTTCTCTTTCCAAGAAATTTTTACAAGATAGAAGGTTAAGAAATTATATTGCTCGTACATGTAGTGAAATAGTTAGTCCTACTTGTTAGGGAAGAAATAATCATCATCAATCCTTCTAATTAATAGATTTGATTGATATTGTATACTGTTATCCTTTGTTAGCATTGCCTTGCAAGGGCAGTGATCTACTAAGAGTTTTGTAAAAAAGTGTGCAAGTGTGCTCCCAATAGTTTTTGGACACCTCATGCCTTGGTTAACTACTCTCTCTCTCTCTCTCTCTCTCTCTCTCTCTCTCTCTCCAGCTCTGCTCTCTCTAGCTCTGCGTCTAGCCTCGCCATTAGCTCCGCCCTCAGCCCTGCCACTAGTGCTCCGACCTAGCCTCGCCATCAGCTCCTATGTCGTGCCATCTCTACCTCACACCCACGTTGCAATTGCGCTCTTTGGCTACTACGCCATTGTTGTGCATCGCCACATTGTTGTTGCTACTGTTTGATGAGTTGTACTAGGGGCTCTAGACCCCCCTCCATGAGTTGCTATTTGTGCAAGGGGCTTCAGGTCCCCTTGTGAGCCCTATTGTCGGCCGCAGTGGCTCTAGACCTCTTCGTGAGTTGTTGGACAAGAGATTGAAAAAGACCTGCAAATAGAAGGGAGAGTGATGAGACTAACAAAATGGGCTCCGAGTGAAGAGATTCAAGATTGTAAGAAGGGGTTTAGACACCATCAAAGTTGCCAATATGGGGCAAAGGAGAGCTTACCAAATTAGAAAACAAGAGGTGAGAAGGACCGGAAGTATAGTCTCATTTGGACAAAGGCGGAGAAGATAGAAGACTCGAGTGTCAAGGCTTGTATATCAATACTCAAGGAAGTATGCAAGATACAAGACACGAGACACTGAAATTGAATACCTACACAAGAAGCTAAGAGAGAGACTACACGAGACGAGCATTCAAACCTCCGAGCCCAAATGCAAAAGATGACATAAAGAAATGGCAAGAGGAGATGCAAACCAAATGGACATGTGAAAAAAGTAAAATGTTGCAAGACATGAATTGTGTTCTCGGTGAAAGAACCAGTCATTTGGCCTCTTACATTGAGATATTAGAAGCCCATGTTGTTGCCCTTAAAGATGTGAATGACAAACTAAAGGTAAGTGCACAATGGGAGGAAGGGGAGTTTCATCCATCGTTAAATGAGGAGTTGAACACCATTAAAGAACAAATGTGACAACTCAGAGATGCAAAGGGGGTGCCAGAGAAAGGATGCAAGATCATTGATGTGCTGAATGAACAGCTCAAAAAGGAAGTGGTAGCTTTGTAAATCAACAATACAAGGGAAACATTTTGAGTTCATTTAACAGATAACGAAAGGGAAGGCAGATATGCTTGCATGGAAAGATGTGTTAAAGAAAAGAGAGCTCATCTTTGAAACACTTGAAGAAAAATGACGAGGCAACAAGACTTTGAATGTGCTGGTCAGAGGCCTACTTGTAGGTGATAGCCCCATGTCAGACGCCAAAACCCTCTTTGACAAGATGGGAACCAAAACCCTCTTTGACAATATGGGAATCAACCTTGTGAATCAACTTGGAGAGTGGGTAAAGCAGATGCACCGACGAGGCCCTTGGTTCTAAAGTTGTGAACAACTACAGATAGATCCACCCTCATGAGTACACGGGCAACACTGAAGGGGACCAAGATCTATCTAGATGAAGATCTCACACTCCTATAGTAGGAACACAAAAGGGAAGGTGGCAAGATAATCATTCTAGAGAGGGAAAAAATAGAAGTACCAGATGCAGGAGAAGGGGACAACACATGACGGTGTTTGAACAATGGGACGAGTATGCAGAACAAATTGAGGATGGCGGTGTGGAATTGGAATGGCACCCTTTGATGACCCAAGAGGGTTCTTGGAGACAGTAATAGAGAGACACACGAGAGCCCAAAGAGAGGGCTACCCATCGTGATAAGATACACATGGGAGTCTGCCCATAGGAGGGAACTGAGGAGGGGTAGGAGTACAAGGTTTTGGGGGTGTGGTGGTCCTCTTTAAATCAGCTCTTAGGCCACTCCTTTCAGTGGTTAGGAAAGAGGAACATGCATGGCACATGTGGATTAGAGTTTAGATCCTAGAGGCATGATCGGTCTTAATTGCGGTGTGGTACTTTCCCCTAGATACATCATCTTATGCACGTGAGGTTGCCACAGAAGGGACAACCCGTATGAGAGTATACATGTTGATATCACAGAGTTCTCTAGAAAAGGTGACATCCTCCTTCTTGGTGACTTTAATCCATGCATAGGGGACAACCAGGTGGGACTACTTGACTTTGCATCCGACTCCCTCGTAGTACCAGAGCTAGATGCAGTTAAGCTTGGGATAGTGAGACACTCAACAGATGCTCCACACGACAGGGTATGGGTGGCACCTACTTGTGATGGGAGCAGTATATGATCTAATCATATACAATGGCCTTTAGAAATGGCCATCATCTAATGGACTCACTTGTTTTCCACATGGAGGGGGGGCAAGCACAATGGACTACCTGATGGGCTCCCTTGCCTTCGCATCTGAGATTCACAACTTTGTAGTACCCCCTCCCCCACTCGGTGCTGATCACTCATACCTGACATTCTGTATTTCCACTACTAGGCCGCTTAATAGAGAGTCCTCCATGCGCCCACTTGGACCCATGTTCACTTTGACCAAACTCTCAACCCAATCTACGTGAGTCACTTAGCTCGAGAGCTTCTGACCCTACACGGAGGGGAGGTAGACTTTGCTAAGGTTTCAGTCACTTTGGCTTCAGTGGTACACGAGGTTGCCATCATTTCTTTCCCTACGACTAGATCCACACATGCCTCGGTTGGAAATATGCCTCGGAACGCCTGGTATGATGATGAGTGTAAGGAGATGAGAGCTCACCTCACACGCGAGTAGGCCCGGGAACACCTGACCTCATCCCAAGGCACATCGCATCTCATGTCAGATTACATGACGTAAGAAGTGGACTTTTCTCACTTGCAAGATTGATGAGGTGGTCGGATTCTTTCAAGGGGGAGACCCGACTATCGGCTAGGGATTCCTATCAGAGGGAAAATGGTCCATTCCCAAAACCGATCCAGAGATTTGGCCTAGATATGCATGCTCCTTATATGACATCCCAAGTTAGAGCCACCATATATGTCCTCTATGCCTAGACTCGCTACTTGTCACTTGTTCACTGTGCAGAACATGAGGAATGCCCTCCGTCTGCACAACCAGAGAGCACAAAACCATGAGGGGCTATGTACAGAGCACTTTGCATATGGACAGGTCTTGGCCCCGATTCTAGCATAGCTCTTCAACTTCAACCATGCAATGTGTCATGGATTTCGACCTACTTGGATGTATCGATACATAAGGCAGGGGACCCCATGGATACTGGGAATTACCATGCCACTCATGATTGGCCACACTCTAGCTAAGATCTATGGATCGATACTGGAGAGGGCGATCAATAGTTAGACAGAGGACCATGGAGAATGGGCTCTTAGGCAAGCAAGCTTTTGAAGAGAACATTCCGCACTGAATCACATTTTGACCTTGAGAGCCATCATCGAGGAGGCGAAGTCGAGATGCCAAAAGGTTTACACTTGCTTCGTGGACTTTTGGAAGGCTTTTGACACAGTCCCTCGCTCTCGCTTGATCAGGCGCCTAAATGAGCTGCATCTCCCAAAGGTCATGATTTGGGGAGTGATGAGTCTATACGACTCTGTCAGAGGGCAAGTCTGCGCTCTTGGGGGGCTATCTGATTGGGTTGAGAGCACCATACGGGTGAAGCAGGGCTACCTCCTCTCATCGACTCTCTTCGGACTATACATTGATGAGATCACATCTTTTGTTGATCGCCTAGGAGGGCTCCCTATTGGCTGATTTGATGGAATACAGATACTACTTTATGCAGATGACAGTCCTTATTTTTTCCTCAACAGAGGGTTTGTAGAAACGCTTGGGAGGCCTTGGAGATGTTTTGCAGAGAGAGGGACCTGACAGTTAACCTTGGGAACATCCGAAGTAGTGCTTCATCAACACCTACGTCGACATAGTTTCAATTACCGTGGGGAGCCAGTGGAGTGCTACATGTACATAGGGGCAATATTCACAAGACAAGGCTACACGATGACCCACATCGCTAGAGCACGACTCACGAGGAAAGGGTGCCTTGGCTCGACTAGAGAGATCAAGATCCACCGATGGAGGGTTGGCCTTTTGACACTCTCGTGAGACTGATTGCCATGTATGCAGCACCTTTTTGGGGGAGTGACCTTTCAACGATTGAGTGGAAGGGATTTGAGAGGCCATGTATACAAGTAATCATAAGGTCTAGGATGATTTGGAGTAAGCCTTCAGTTCCCATCAAATCATGCAGGCAGAGTTCGCCATGACACCTCTCCAGGTGAACACCCTCTTTTAGACCGTGACGTTTCTCCACAGAGTTTGGGTGCTACCTCAGTGGAGATTATAGAGACTAGCACTGAGTCATCCTAACGCCTGGCAGAGAGGCTTTGATAAAGTATGGTATGCGCGGGTGTCCACATGGTTTGATAGCCACGGTATCCAGATGGATAGGTTCCCACTCTTTCAGTACAGCATGGATGCACCACCGGAGCTCCTTCCACTTAATGAGATCATCCGTATCATACGATTAGACTTCCTCCAACTTCACACGTCTCGGGCTTGGGAGGGGGGGGATTAGGAGCTCCCCATCATAACCCAAATCTATCATGATCACTTTCTGAGGATATCGAAGCATGGTCTCATCATCAGGCTACGATCGATGCCTCAAGATATTGAGCTAGATCGTGCACAGACATGCGTCACTAATTTTTACACATTCGAGCCAGTACCACACGAGATCAAGGCGGAGGCGCTCAAGGAGACGAGAGCACTATGAGTCAGCAGTGAGGCCCGTCACCACGATGTAGTTGGATGAGAGATGCGGAGACCACTGTGACATGAAGTTGGGGGTAATAAACTCCATGCACCTCTTTACTTCCTACTGCTTTCGAACTGAGTGATGGAGATAGTTATCACTGGGAAAGGGACATTAAAAAGAAGCTTTTATACCAAGAGACCACACCATACTTTCCTCCCTTAGATGAGAATGAAGATGGTAACATTCCAAGTGATGTTGTACTCAAGCATAGGGAGACGGAAAGAATTAGCAGAGGTCATAATCTCAGCAAGCCAGTTTGCGCCAAAGAGAAGAGTGATATGTTGTTGAAAGAAGGTCTTGCGGCTCAACATGACATGAACATGAATTGATATATATTGAGGAGTTTGAAGGGGTTGATTGGGTAGGATGGGTAGGTTTTGAGGAAACATTGCACCTCCTTCATAGACACCTTAGCTCAAAACACTCTTCAAATTGTCATAAGACACAGAGACCCATAACTTTTAGCAGAGACATGATATAAAATATTCAATCACATATTGAGATGCATCTTAAAATGTGCTTTATTTGGATATAAGTTTCGTAAGAAACAGAGAAGCGGTCGGAAAGATATGGGTAATTTGCTGAACGGGAGTCAAAACTGTCTGAAAAAGAAAGAGTCACACACAGAGTCATAGATTTTTGATTTGACATCTAAAGACATAAGATGATGCTCCTTGAAGAGAGCTTCACACTGATATAAGTTTCGCACCATCGAGCAAAAAGTTATGAGCAAAATACTGACAGGGGCTCAAATTCTACTGGTGCCGACTTGGGAGAATACTACCTCCATGCTTAGACTTCATCAACGATCTAAGTCCCATAGAGGTCGCTTAGGAGGGAGGGAAGAGCCTCCTAGAGTTTGCACATCACTTTGTCTTTGTAAGCAATTGCGTTATAGCACTCTCAAACTTTCTAATGTTCCCCCTAGTCCAGGTGTAGGGATTGACTAAGCTTACACCTTGCTCTCTAGGTCTTGATGTCCCAAGGAGGCCATTCTTTTGGGACCCTCAAATATGAATCGATGGCTCATATTTATAGACTCAAAGAGGGTTTCCTAACTTAAGAGTACTCTCACATTGGGCGTTGTGTAAACCTAACCTTAAAGTTAACTAACTCTAAAGGATCCCTTGAAATGGATCATGTGCTAAGACCCAACCCCATTCTAGTGCTAGCTCACATAATGCCCCGAAGGGGACATACATAGTGACTGGGACCTAAATACTTGTCTTTTTGGTGGAGTCAAAGAAAGACAAGGCCAAGCATACTAAAAGAATCATTTTGCCTCTAATTTCGAGGGGACCCATGGTCCTCTACAATATTGCGACTTGAGGATCATGGGAGTCTTGCCACTAGAGGAGGCCACTTGAGCTCTCATCATTGAACCCACCATTTCTACTAAGGAGATGCCATAATAGCAAGCTGCCTCAAATTCTGACCAACCTCTTAACATCCATAGGAAGCGGACATGGGGTGGATCATATAGAATAATTTGCACATAGTCGTTTGGTCTTATATCACCACTAAAGTCCGACCTTGCACTCTTTCTATTGCTATTGAAGGAGAGCGTGTTGTGTGCATCCAATCCACTCATCCATGTGCCTACCAAAGTGACTGAGAAGATACTCCTCCACTACCTCTCACGATCTGAACTCCATAATAAGTAGAAGGCCATCCATCAACTAGGGCCAGGGGATGATTTGCATAGGTAAAGGAGGGGGAAGGAAGCTGCTACTAGAAGTGGAGTGGATGTGGATGGTTCTACCACCACTATTGCATTAGTGATTGGGGTATCTACCTCTAACTTTTTCTTCCCTTTTTCTTTGTCTTATGCCATCAGCTTTTGGGCTTTCTTCTTATTTCTATCTCTGCTAGGACTTCTGTCCAACCCTTCTCTACTCGACACTTCTCTTCCATGAGAAAGAGGGAGAGTTACTCATTCTATTCATTTCATATCTTCCTTTGAAAGGTTAGAGAGATCATCTCTTCTACTTTATTTCTTTGATTCTACTCTATAAAGAGTACCTTTGATTCTCCTTTATTAAGAGAGAGATATGAAGAGACTCTGTGTGAGAGATCTACACTTAGACCATCTAGTGAACTTGTAGCATTTCCCACAATTGCTGGACCATAAGCCAAAGGTTCTACACATGCAACAACAACTGTGTCCATACCTGCAATAGATCTGGCCATTACCCAAGCACAGGAAAATTGGGACAAGAAAGATGTGTAGGAAAATTGGGACAAAATGTGTAAGATGGCATGCTTGGATAGCTCAATATAATCAAGACATCCAAAGAAGCATGGGATATGTTTGTACCTCTTCATGAGTCCAAGAACACTTGTAGGATTCTAACACTCAAAAACTAAATTAACTAGAGTTTCTGCGATAACAATGAATCTGGTCATGCTTATGTATTCAAGATCAAAGATTAGAGCAATCAACTTGCAAAATAGTAGGAGAGACTATGAAGCCCACAAAGATGGTTTAAATCATCTTGAATGGACTAGGAGAGGGATATGAGAATCTAGTCTAGAGTATTGCCATTCAAAGGCAACACTGGAAGAGATATAATCAGTGTTACTTGATGAGAAACTCATGTCTTGCCTCTGTGTCTGGGGAAGTCTGCTCCAAACCACAAAAGAATTGGCCTATATGTGTCCACTACTTGAGCATACAAATGTGTTGATCTCAAACCTCTGGGTGCCAAAGGAGTGGATGGTGCTCAAACTCCTCTCTGTAGTGGGGAGGGGCCTATATCAGTCCTCTTGCTAATCTCCGCCATACCTAAAAAGGCTCCTTATCAGTGGGTAAGGGTCCATATGAGTCCTCCTGCTAGTCTTCGCCATACCTGAAAAGGCTCCTTATAGTGGGGATGCCTTCCTCGTGAGGGGGGCCTCCAAAAAAAGCCAATGGTGAGACTATTGCCACTAAGCACCTATGGATAGGGTGTTCTTGAGAAGCCCCCTTTGCACAAGGAGCTTCTAGGGATTCGTACCTGGGGTAAGGCCACAAATCACTAGCTTGCCCAAAAGGGCTTTGATCTAGACCTTCGAATTGGTGATTTCTAGGCCTCTTTAAGCTTGCAGTATGATCACAATCCACCTAGCTACTGGGGCCAAACTGGCAGAGGAAATTATGTACCAGATGCCTGAGCTGACCCATGCAAACCCTTATATGAAAACACTAGAAAGAGGCGATGTATCAAGCCATGGCTAAGAGAAGTTGGTTGGCTACTAGAACCCTGCCTATTAAAGAGAGTTTGGTTGAGCTCTAGTATAAGATATTTTGTCAAATGCTCTCTAGAATCGGGGTGATCTTCTACTTTATTGAAATGTTGATCCCTACTTGTTGACAATCCAGATACCTCACTATCTGACCCCTCGATATCCACTGAAAGCCAAAGGCGGTGCCCTAGTCTTGAACGTGCTGAACCTCTTCTATCTTGTTGAGAAAGTTGATTGACTTGGTCAAGTTGATACGAGCCCCAGAAGCCTTGTAATAGATGGCTAGGGCTCCTCTAACTACCTCCACGATCCCTCCACATACAACGGCATGTCGTGTGCAAACTCCAAGTCTAGTCCAAAATCTCCTCCTGTTGAATCAAAAGTCTCATCCTAGTTAATACTGGGGCTTGGAAGTGTAGGAATTAGCCTAAAGCCTCTGCTACACAAAGGGAGAGGAAGGGGGAAAGGGGGCAACCCTATCATACCGAGCAAGAGAGAGAATACCTTGCCCATGTGGCCACCGATGAGCACCTCACTAGAGCTCCCTGTGTTGAGAGCTAAAATGCTAGATCCATTAATGTGACCTGCACATAGTGCCTTCCAAGAAGGGCTACTCCACCCTATCGTATACCTTCTTGAAATCCAAGAGAAGTATAGCAAGTGGCTATGACTCCTCCCTAGCCTAGTCTATGGCTTCCCAAAAGGTGAAGATATTCTCCAAGATGATGTGCTCTTGAACAAAGGCAATCTGTGTGTTATGAATGATGTCAAAGAGGTCGGGGTGTAGCCACTTCTCAAGGCCTTAGCTAAGATCTTGTATGTGGTATCCAAGAGAGTGTAACCACAATCTCAATACCTTAGCTAAGATCTTGTATGTGGTATCCAAAAGGGTGATCCACCTCCACCGGTGAATGTCTAATCTATCTCCTCCTTGGCTCAATGATTGAGGAAGTGAGCCAGAGTCGAACATCTCCTGGCAAGCTTGCCTCAGTGGCATGACTATAAATTCCTAGAAAATTTGAAAGAAAGTTAGAATCAGGCCATTCTCCCCAGGGCAATTGTGGGGAGGGCCTCCCATACTCCTCATCCGTGAATGGTGCCTCTAACTTCTTGCTCAAAATTGATAGGACTATCGCCAAAACGTGATTCAAAACTTCCTCTTAAGCTAAGAGGACCATGAGATTCTCCTCCTCAAACTGGAATAGATACTACTTGTAAGAGTCTGTGGCCATCTCGAAGATCTCCTAAGGGTCAATGTGCATCTGCCCCTACTCATCTTGCAGGTGCAGAAGCTGGGTCCTTGTTAATCTGGGCCCTGTGGTATGGAAGAACTACCTAGTCATCTTGTCTCCCTACTGCAACCTTCTGGCACAAGAGGAGTGGTACAAAAACTCACCTCGTCATACTTCCATAGCTTAGAGGTCAAGCCTTGCACTCTTGTGTCTATTGCTGAGTCACTGAGAACCTGGATCCTACTCTCTAAGTTGCTGTATGGAGGCAAGAACCGGTGATTATAAGGCTCTCTCATGCTTTTGAAGGGCATGTCTCATGCTGAGTACCTAGGACTGCAGCATAATAATGCTTCTTTGTATCACCTATGCCACCCATAAGGCCCATTCCTCACTAGGATCCTCTGTTGGCTGCTACCAAATCTTTGCAACTATCTCCTGCACCTCCTTGTCCTAGAGAAGGCTATCCGGTACACAAACCCCTCTTTGGAGGAGTCCTCTACATGGTTGATCTAGTTGAAGCACAATGGGGGCATGGACTGACATCATGGTGCTCGCTAGAATTCCTATAGAGCCCCCTTTATGCATCGCCCAGTCTCCAATGTAGAACCTATCTAGACACTCCAATAAGTTTTCATGTTTGTGTTGGCCAAAGGAGAAGCGAAGATTGCCTAGCATCCTAGGAGCAATTCATCTTCATAGTCAACGTTCATAGTCAACGGCGGTAGGGACCCATGGAGAGAGGCGAAGTTTAGTAGGATCTTAGGCCATCTTTGCTTCTCCTTTAGTATTCTTCGCTTCTCCTTTGGGCAGCGGAGACATGACGGCTTATTGGAGCGCTCCACAAGGATTCTAGCAAGGACCACAATGTTGGACCACATGATACATAGAGGGGGCTCCACAAGGATTCTAGCTAGCACCACGATGTTGGACCACGTGCCCCATTGTGCTTCACCTATATCAGCCCTGTAGAGGACTCGAAAGGGGGGTATGCAAAGGTTGTCTGGTATGCAAACCCCCTTTTGGAGGAGTCCTCTACAGGGTTGATCCAAGTGAAGCACATTGAGGGTGTCTTCTAACATTGTGGTGCCGACCAAAATCCTCGTGGATTCCCCTCTAGGCATCATCCAATCTCCAACATAGAGCCTATCTAGGTGCTCCAATAACCCATCATGTCTCCGTTGCCTGGAGGAGAAGCCATCGATGATTGCCTAGCATCCTATTGAACTTTGACTCTCTCCATGGGTCTCTGCCATTGACCACAACAATGAATTGCTCCCAAGTGCTCTTTTTTTCTTCCGACATCTTTGCATATGAGGCTCCTCCTTGTTTATCTTCCACAACTCTAAACTATTGAAGTCTCCCGCAACAATCCAAGAGTCATTTGAGATGGCCTTTGTCAAACGTCCCCTAAAAGCATATCGATGTTGCCTATAGGCTAGTGCATAAATGTTCAATATGCCAATCTTGGACTCACCCATGCAAAGGCCCATCCAAATTTCTCAACTTGAAATCAATTCTCCTTGCTCAAAAAAATAGGAAGCCACTACCTGGGATGCTGAGATGTAGACCCCCCCACCTACACCCTAATGCGAGAGAACAAACCTCTAGGCCTCTCCCCGAAAGCAAGTGATGGAGGCAACTATTTTCCTACCACTTCCCTCTGCAATTCTTGACAAAGAAGCAAGTGCTGTGTGGGTGACTGCATGCCCAATCATGGAGTCTGTGCATGTTCCATCTCACCATGGTCCAACTCAAGGGGGTTGGAGAGACTGAACATGGCTCATCTACGTGTAGGAGCTTGCACCACTATCTCAGACTTCTATGACTTGGGGGGGGGGTTGGATGCAGAGTAGTCTGTATTTGTATGTCTACACACTAGGGGCAATGACAGGCTCAATGCCGACCTTCTGTACCCACTGCATCATGAAGGACACGTCCAACCCGAACTTATCGGCACACTATTGAAGGAGCCAATAGGTCAAATTGTGGATCTCCACCTCTGCTAAAGGGACCAATAGGTCAGATGTGTGATCTCCACCCTTGGGGGTAGGCAGATCACAGCCACTACCAAGCCCTCTCTTGACCGTGCTAATGAGAATCCAAGCTAGGAGACAATAGTATCACTGTAGTAAAGCCATAGGTCAATCTCTTGTGGGCCCATCCACTACTCCATCATGCAGTACATCTACTCGCTCAGCATGCATCTAACAAAGTCGGGGTCCACTTCTCCTCATTGATCAAAACAAAGTGAAGCTCCCAGATCGAGCGAGTATGGGAGCCAACCACACAATGGAGCCCCCTTTGAGGGGCTGTAGAATCAGCACAATCATCTCTAAAGTCACATGATATGTGTTAGAAACCTCAAGATAGTTCCAAGTCCCAACCTCTAGAACTCCCTTGATAAGAGTTTCCTAAGACGTGGTCTCAGACCCAGTGGTGGCTGAAAGAACCATCCACCATCCCGAACATGATCGAGGAGGTAGTGTTGAAGGGAGAACTAGTATGTTGTTGGGGGGCCTCCACCTAAGAGAGGAACAGCGGGAGAGACCCCTGCTTTCCCCTTGCCCGTGGATGGAGGAGCCATCTCCATCCTGAGTGAGGAGCCAAAGACAGAGGAAGTAGATGAGGGGGAGCGGCTTGCCATATCGGGGGGTGGAGCATGAAAGGATGGGATAGGGGGGGAGGGCGGCGGGTGGTGATGGTAGAGAAAGTTGAGAGGGACCATAGTAATGCAAGGCAAGCTTTACATAGACAATTTGATTCTCAACCTTGGATTTTAGCCTTGCTTTGTAAAAGTGTAAAACTAGCCAATCATCTTAAATTCAGTGGCCCTTTGGCACTTATTTATGGAGTTCCTTTAGTATTCTTGGGCTTGAAGGATGCATTTGCACACATAATGAAAGGCTGATTTTTGGTCCCCAGCTTGGTACCTAAACAAACAATGCCTATCAAAAATTACTAGTAGTGAACTTGCTATCATGGTCTCAAACAACATGTAATTTAGTTTAGCCTGCTTCAATCTTTTGGCCTCTTAGGCAATTGCATGGCCTTCTTGTAGCAGATTATCTCCAATACAACCTGCATTGGCATCAGCTTGAACTATAAATGGATTTTGCTAGTCACGCATCACTAAGACAAATGATGATATTAGAGCTTTCTTTAATTATTCTAGACCTAATTTTCTTTGTCCCCCCTACATAAAAGCTTTTCCCTTCCTTGCTAAATCATGTAAGGGTGATGCTTTGTGATCAATGTGGTATATTAGAGCTTTCTAAAGCTAATTTTCTTTGTCCCCCCTTCAATTTATTTTTCCACCTCCTCTATTTCTATTCTGTTCATCCTGTATGGGACTCTACATGGAGGAGAAGCTCTTGGCTCTAAGTCATCATCTTCTCTCTCCATAGGCAATTCGAATGAGTCATCTCTTGAAAATCGATCCTCATAAGCTCTAAGGAACTCATTTCTCTCCTGATCTTCTTTTGAGATATGAAGATCTCGTGAATCCTATATATACACAAGATTACAATCTACCCCTCTTTTTACCAATCTTTTCGCTTGGGTAGGAGTAATCAATGGAATTGTATACACGTCTCAATCCCCCATGATCCTTATGTTTTCATCTTTATGTACAAAGCAACAATGATGAGTATGAGGATGAATACTAGCAGGATACTATCACCACTTCATTGATCAGTATGCTGCTTTGACACGGCCCATGACTATGCTATTAAAAGTTGTGATCAATGTGGTCTATAAACCTTTTGTAATATAAGCATAACCCAAGAAATGATCTTACTACATGTGTCATCTTCAAAAAAGGCTATTCACAAATCACCTTCAATTTATCAAGATCCCTTTTGATCACACCCTCTGCAATAGTATGTCCTTAAAATCTTCTCTCTCAAAGAAAAAACTCAATTTTTTACCATTTATATAAAGTTGAAGATCCTTTAGAATCCCAAACATGATCCTCATCCTTATGACATTATCAAAGAATATTCCTACAAAGGATCTGTGATTCTAAAAGATCCAGCTTATCATTGGGTTGAATATTGTTGGAGCATTACTCAAACCAAAAGGGACTACCAACTATTCATAAAGCCCTTGTGCTATCCTAAAAACCATTTTGTGGATGTCTCAAGGGGCCATTCGTACCTAATTGTTCTATATCCGCCTTGCTATAAGGGAAACATGCTTCCACTTTAAAATGCAATTCTTGGTAGGCATCTTACAAACAAGCATCCTCCACAATAAAAATTTGAGATATCCGCCTTGCTATAGGAGAAACATGCTTCCACTTTAAAATGCGATTCTTGGTAGGCATCTTGCAAATAAGCATATCCTCCACAATAAAAATTTGAGCTTTGAACACTATCACTTTTTCCATGCCTGTTGTAGAACAAATTCAAAAGATGATGCCAACATGGTAGTGATGATGTTATGGGTAGAGCTAGCATCAAATAAGAATAAGGCTACCTTGTCTCCCACATCACCCCATGCCTTCAAGACAACTTTTTCTTTTGTTGGCTCCTTCTCTTCTGTGGGCTGTACTTGACTTTTGTTCCTTCCCTTCCTGAAAGGACAATCCAAAAACTTATGTGCACCATCACATCCAGGTGCTATGTTTTGTAGCCAATTCGAACCAAAGCCTCTTCCATAATCTGGATCAGCCTACAGGTTCCTTTTCCAATGGAAAACTCTGGTTTGTTTACTTGAAATCTCTCCCATTTCTTTGTAAACTCTAGTCTATCCCGTCCAATGGAGAATCTTCCCCCATCACACCTAACTTCTTCTCAACTCTTAGAGCCAAGGGAATAATCTCATTTAAAGTCTTTGGATCAGGATATTTTATTTTATCTTAGAGAGCACGTGAGGTACTTACGTGCTTGCTCTTGTGGTGTCTTCTTTTCTATGGTTTGCATCTTGTCTATGCACTCTCACATTGATTCTCCCCTCTTTGCTTGAAGATTTTCGAGTATCTCTGCCTTAAATTTAGGAGGCAAGAAGTGTTTCTTTAATTGATTTTTTAACTTCTCCCCTGTCTACCTTGTGATTCTAAGGTCTGGTACCAAAGAGCATATGATCTAATGAGTAAAGCAACAAATTTTAGTTTGGCCTTCTCCTAGTCCCCTCAAGCATAAAGTAAGTATCAAAACTTGTGATCCATCCCAGTAGAGCTTTGATCTTATGATCGTCATCATACTTGGACATCTACATATGCTTCTCCCCCAACTTGATCTTTCATTTAAGCTCATGATGTTAGCATCATCTATATGTCTCCCAAGGTGAGTCTAACATCTTTGGTGACTCTAATCTATAGCACAATAGCTTTGCTTGGTGAATCATCTTTCACTGCATCTTGAAGTTCATCTTCCTTCACCTGATCATCCTCATAATCCTGTAGCATATTCTCTGTAAATCCTTGAGGGTTGCATCCTCTCTCCTTCCTCATGGACTGATCTTTGATTCTACCTTTGTCTACATCCTTGGGAATAGACTTCTTGTTGCTTTCCCTAATTTTCATGGATGACTTCTCCCATGAATTTTGGAGTGCATTATTCATGGCTAGAAACTTCTCCAAATATTTCTTTATCTCAACTTTGAAAGAGTCAAAAAGTTGTAAAGATATTTGCTTCCATATCATCTCTAATGGGGTCTCCTCTAGTCTCTTGCATCACAAGAGTCTCCTCAGTGTGCTGGTTCCATGCCATCAACATGCTTCTCAATCTTTCACTACTTTTGTGGGCATAGTCTTCTTGGCTACCATAATTACTTTCTCGATAGTACTTCCTTTGTTTCCTTGAGTGTTCACCATCTTGATGTTTAAAGAAATCACAAAATCTCACACCATTCAAAAGGATTCTAAGCTAATGTAAAACTAGAGTTCCAAGCTCAAAAAGCACTAGAATTAGAAGAAAAATCAAGCTCTGATACCTTTTTGAGTCACGCTGAAGGCAAACAATAACTCTAGTTGAATTACTTAATAAACTCATAATAACAATCATGATTTCTTGGATTTAACAAAATGCTTGCATATCCATATACACCCACATAGAAAAGAAAAATATAGAGAATATTACAATTTTGACACTAGATGGGGTGTGAATGAGGTGCCACCCCTACATCAGTTAAGGCCAGCAAGTGTTTAGTTTCAATTACAAAAGTAATATAGACCTTGGATAGAATCCCAACTTGACCTAGAATCCCTATAACATAGCTTTACAAGTTCTTGTAATACAACGTAGAGTAAAAGAAATATGATTCCAAGTGGAAAACCCACAAGGAAAGTAACCACTAGCAACTCCTAGTGAAAACCAAGCGAGAAAAGACCCAATACTTGCTAATCTCTATAGAATTTCTCTAGAATTGTGAATTGTTATTTTGTCACCAACCTATGTCTTAGACTTAAAAACATGTAGCCCACATTCATTATCAATCTAAACAAGGTTACAACCTAAACATTGTCAATCTAAACAAGGTTACAACCTTTGGACGTCAAAGGAAACATGTAAAATTAATTTTAAAAAGCCCTATGAGTGAAAAATGAAATTTGAAAATCACTTTTTGGTGGCAAAGAAG
Source organism: Dipteris shenzhenensis (assembly GCF_047967505.1). Taxonomy (NCBI): domain Eukaryota; kingdom Viridiplantae; phylum Streptophyta; class Polypodiopsida; order Gleicheniales; family Dipteridaceae; genus Dipteris; species Dipteris shenzhenensis. Next base: position 16,273,904 of record NC_141617.1, on the reverse strand, counting down.
ACAAGGGTAACGTGGTGCACAAAAGCACTAGCTCTAAAGCCCAAATAATTTAAGGAAAAATGCCACTAGTTCTTTTTGTCCCCTTTTTTTTTCTTGCAAGAGTTATTGACACCAAGCGAGAGATTAAGCCATAGGAGTGCATGGGACTGCTCCTTGTCCAACTTTGCTAGGGTGGGTCATTCTTGTTTTAGTACTAGTCCTACTACCTATTCCCAAACCAAATCATTGAATTAGCCAATCCTATTTTTGGGCGTTTTCAATTAAAGTAGTCTAACCAAGTAAATTTTAGTTGTCATTAGTGGCAATGACCAACCAATAAAATACTCACCGTCATCATAAATCACCAGGTTATAGTTATTGCTATGCTTTCCAATTTAGCATAAGAAGTAGTCTAAGTAAGAAAAATTCTTTTGAGGAGCAAAACACAATGCAAATTGCTTTTAATTTTCTTTGAATGATGGCAATTTTGCTAGGAAATGATCAGCAATACAAATAGGATTGTGATTAGTCCAGTATGTTTCAATTGTTCCATAGTAACTACTTGTTATAAGAGCATTTATCAAATATGATCAAGTTGAGATGCATGAATTGTTGTTGTTGTTTTATTTATTAAATGCACATTATGTTTTTCCATAAGTTTCACTAACTGCTCTTTCTTTGAAGCTTTAACAAGCATGTCAATGTTTAAATCCCCTAGCACAAATGTTGGATAATCAACTGGCTTTTAATTTAGCTATTATGTTGAGTGTTGCAAGAAGATGCAAAGTGCAGATGCCTTGGTCTGGTGCATTGCTATTGCCAACATTGATTGCCTTGAATTTGGCTAAAAGTTCACCGTAAGCATTTCAAGTTTGGTTAGCATGATTATCGTACTTGAGGTTAGCAAAAGCTTATGCCTATACAGGAGCAATGTGCCCATCTTAGCAAATGCCACTAGAGTAAGGAGCCTATCCATTTTTGCTACCACAATTGGATCTACATGGAAATGTCTTGCTCAATGGCATTAGAAGGTAAAGGTTTTCTTGGTTCGTACCCTTGAAGCTGTGTGTATGTGATGCCATGTTGTGGTGGCCGACTAGTAGGGTTAAAACATAATGCTTCTAGTGTTAAGCCTTGAGCACCATGTACCATTCTTACCAATGCTAATTGAATAGGATACCGTGCTCGAGGGATTGTGCAGTTCATGTTGTTGCCTATTTGTATTTCCTTAGTAATTAGAAGTATTGATGTCCAATGTTGCTCAATGTGACCCTTGTACAGATGCTTTATTCATTGACGAGTGCCGTCTCTAGCACAGTCGTTTAAAATTTGCAGCCACATAATTTTCATTGAATAATACTTTGTTATACCCCGAAAGTGACCATCTACTCCATCCACAAGACCATCCATTGTATCATAGGTTACAACACATAATTCAACTACCAAACCATGTTTCAATTTTCTCTCTTTATGAAGCCCATCAATTTTACTGGGATCATTTAACAATGTTACTACCGTAGGGCAATTGTGGTCTTTTGTCTATAGCATGAAAAACATAAGTCTCACCCTTTGTTTATTGGAATCTATATAGGTTCATTATGTGCATATATTGATTTGTTTGTGCAAAACAAATGAGGAAATGTCGTCTAGTGGTGCGCTACGGTAACATATAGAGTTGATTGCATCAATGTCTTGCTATCCTTGTGTGTTCGCTCTAAATTTGTTCCAGATATTAGCAAATAGTGAATCATTCTATCACATTATAGTTGTGAGTTGGTAGCATCTTATTTGTTCTTTCTAGAAGCTCTGCTTCAATGGATTTTGCTACGGTAACATATAAAGTTGATTACATCAATGTCTTGCTATCCTTGTGTGTTCACTCTAAATTTGTTCAAGATATTAGCAAATAGTGAATCATCCTGTCACATTATGGTTGTGAGTTGATAGCGTCTTATTTGCTCTTTCTAGAAGCTTTGTTTCAATGGATTTTGCTATTGGAAAACCCATTTGTCACGCACAGGGAGCAATTGATATAAGTCTCATGTTGTTATAACATCTAACCCTCAAATATAATTCCATGGACATGCTTGATAGCACACAATCGTGTGTCAATGAAATTAAATATCCTTTTTTCAATAAGTAAAATCTTATCTAGAATAATTATTCAAACATCTACGTATTGCTTTGCAAGCTTGTCTAACTATTAGTCATTAATTCATGCATGTTCTTGCAATTGATATTGTATGCAGCCTTTCCCATGTACCCTTATCTAGAAAAGAAATCAATGCATGAGGCTAGACGTTAGGCATGGCGATGCTCGAGGGCCATGGGGGAGAGGGAACGTGAGGGGAGAAGCATTAACATGGGTGGGAAAAAGGGATTAATGGGGGTGGGAATGAAGAGGGGGACTATGGCACAAGGGGGAAGCGAAAAGGGGAAGAGAAGCATGTACATTATGGGAGGGGGAATGTAGAGATGGAGACATCAAGGGAGGAGAGTCATGCTTTATTTGAAAGGAAGGATGGGGGAAATCAAAGTACTAGCTAGGTGGCTTTACAAGAATGAGTGTGTTCCATCAAGGAATAGCCCCCTCCTTTTATAGCCAAGAGAGGGAGTCTCTCCTAATAAATGCATCCTCCATATGCATGGCGTGTGTGGAGGAATCTCCCATATGGGCTAGGTGGGTACGAACTCTCAATTGTATGCGACAACCCTTTGCCTCATTTTTCCACATAAATCAAACCCCATATCCTAAGTTTAAGATACTCCCTTGGTCTCTTTCTAATTTTATAATATGTTCAAACATCTAGAAGGACAAGTGGAGGGTTGGCACAAGGAGTCTTGCCACCTCATCCTACTTTTCCCATTATTTAACTTGCACTCTTGGACTATCTACACCTCCCCCACATGGGCCTATCCTACATGGAGGGAATAATCCAATATAATATCCATCTCTACCTATTTTATATTACTTCTCCCATGGTCCTTAGGCCATGTCTCACTAAATGCAGGCATGGGACCGCCTAGGTAGAGGGGTGTAGGTGGAGGGGTGGCACATGGAGGAACCATGCCACCTTAACATTTTATAATACTACTACCATGGATTATGTATAATATACCTTATGGGTCCTCTTACGTGGAAGAGTGGCACATGGTCATGCTCTGTTAGCTCAACCCTAGGTCCAATGCACACCATATTGTGTTATACTATTTCCACACATACAAGCACACACATATATGTCTACCTTTTACCTTGGTCAAATTTATCCATAACAATTTCCCCCCCAAGGTAGGGAATGCACATCATTTCCATGCCTAGGACCATCACGCACAAAGAAGGGCTTGAGATAACGCTTGTTGATCACCTTCTTGCCATATAGCTCATGCAGCTCCTGAACTTGTACGGACCCATTGCTACGTTCTTTGATGACTTTGTATGGACCGGTCCACAGTGGAAGGAACTTTTCATCCATTTGGTAGTCCAGTTTATTATGAAAGCATAGCATAACATCCCTCTCAACAAAGTGTCTTTCCCATCCCTTACGAATCTTAGCATCCAAGTGGGTCTCTTTTGGATCTCTGTTGGATGTAGTGCAAGGCATCGGGTTTCATCTAACTTCTCAAGTTGTACTAACCTGGCCTCTACATATTCATCTCTTGTCATCCTCTATTCTTGTGCCAATCTTAAGGCCAGAATCTCTATCTCTAGTGGTAAAATTGCCTTAGTACTATATACCAACTCAAATGGGATGTCACCTGTAGATGTTTTATGGATAATGTTGTAAGCCCACACGGCGTCAGTGACCTTCTGATCCCACTTGTGGCCATTTTTCCCATGGATTTACAAAGGAGGCCATTGGTCAGCTCCGTTTGTCCCATGGATACTGGATAATAGATGCTAGAAGTGTGATGATCAATACGCATGCGATCCATGAGCAACTCCACTACTTCATTTAAGAATGGACTCCCATCGTCACATACTATTTCCATGGGTGTCCCAAACCTTATGCAAACACGTTCAAATATGAAATTTCAAACTGCCTTACCATTTGCAGTGGGGAGGGCGATAGCTTCAGCCCACTTAGTGACATACTGAGTGGCTACCAAAAGATACTTCTTTTTGCGGGCAGTTATGGGCAAGGGCCCAACAAAATCTATTCCCCACTTTTGAAACGGATGGATGAACATCACTAGATGATGTTACCCAGGACACAAATCCTTCCTACCAAAAAATTGACATGGTTCACAAGTTTTGCAATACATAGTGACATCCTTGAACAAGGTCGGCTAATAGTACCCAGCATGTAAAATCTTCTTAGCTGTATAGTCACCGACATAATGGCCTCCACAAAATCCATCATGATAATGCTTCAATACCTTAGGTACTTCATTTGCATCAATGGCCCGTCTTAGTACCCCATCCATGCCTTGACGGTACAACACCCCATCAAAGAGAGTATAGCACCTACTATCTCTACAGATCTTTTCTCTCATAGCAGGAAAGCAGAAAGCGGTTCGAAATCTATAGATACCACCATACCATGGATCCCCAACTTCTATGGCTATTACAAGGGTTACATCAAGGCACTCCTCTAAATTAATCAAAGCATTCTTCAAGTTGGAACAACCCCCTTTTATAATTTTGAAAGAAAAATCATATTCTTGTAAAATCATTATAATTCTTCAAGTTGCCAACCAGCCCATGGGATTTGGTAATTGAAGAACTTGCTTTGCAAAACCATTACTAGAGATTATAATGAAGGACTTTCCAGCCACATAATGCTTAAATTTCTCAATGCAGAACATTAAAGACAAGACATGTTTGTTAGCCTTAGAGTAGCGTCGTTCAGTTTCGAGCAATTGCCAAGAAGCAAATCGAATAGGATACATGAACCGATCCTCCCCTTGCTAGATAAGAATACCCACTAGAGTGTGCTCACCCAACCCAGGATTGATATAGAAAGTCTTTGACCTATTAGGATTGCGTAGAATGGGTTTTGAAGCCAGAGCACTCTTGATTTGTCCAAACCCATGATCACAATCCTCATCCCAAGAGAAATCAACCCCATCTTTTAATAGCGTAGTCATGGGTTGCATCAAAGCAACATATTGATCAATGAAGCAGCAAAGTATCCTATTAAAATTAAAAAATGATCATACCTGACGTTTGGTTATTGGCGGGGAGAGATTGAGGATAGCTTCTACCTTCTCGGGGTCAGCAGGCTTGACACCCTCGGATGAGACAATATGTCCGAGTAACCTCCCTTGAGTGGCTCCAATGGTGCATTTTTTAGGATTAAGGCTGCCATTTGCATCATTGACCCTTTGGAAGGCCAACCTAACCTTCATGACATGCTCCTTGACAAATCGAGGGATCGAGCTCTCCTAGTCATGAGACAAAATCCTAATAAAATACTAATCTAAGGAGGATGCAACCTAAGTGCAAACGTGATGAAGAGAGTGCTCATGGCATGTACCTCAAGTTAAATTGGTTCCAAGATAGATTAGCTTAGACTCATAAAGAGAATCTTGAGATAGTGCAAAGTGCTTGATTGATATTACTTCAAATGAACCTCCCTTTTATAGGTGAAGGTACTTACATCCATATGCTTGCTTACATGTAGGATATCTCCTCCATGCCATGTGGCAGCTTGCCCTTTACTCATACCTTTGCTCTACATGTGCTCATGGCACCACAACTCTTAACACCTCCCCTTGGTGCCATGATACTTTGGCTACTGCAAGGTGGTCAGATGTGAGTTACATTCTATCACCTCCCCTTAGTGCATGCATTGCTGGTTAAGGTAGTCAAGTGTGGTTTTTACATGTCAATACCTCCCTTGGGGGGTGCTTTTATAGCTACTCTCAGGTGGTCAGGTTTGATTTACAAACATAGGCAAGGTTGGCAAGGTTTTTTGTTTCTTAATACATTCCATTGATGTCACCTTTTGGCTCATGGCTTGATGACAATGGCGTTCGCTTCTTTGCTTGGTGTAGCTTCATGCATGATGCTTTTTTCTTCCATATGCCTTGATGCTTTATGTGTGGATGCCATGCTTTGTGCTATGGTCATCTCATACACTTGCGCTTTTAGCATGCTTATGACAACGATGTGTGCATTCATGCTTTGCTTTCCCATTTGTTACAAAGGTCTTACCAATTGATTTCTTTTAATATTGGCATTGTCTAATTGCTAACAATGATTCTAACTTTACAGGCATCTAGAGCTCAAAAAGACGATCACTTTTTCTTTTTTAAGTGTGTCCAAATTCTTCCTGGATTGGAAGTTACGCCTTGTTGAAGTTTCTGTGAAGAAGAGACACCACAACTCTTAACACCTCCCCTTGGTGCCATGATACTTTGGCTACTGCAAGGTGGTCAGATGTGAGTTACATTCCATCACCTCCCCTTAGTGCATGCATTGCTGGTTAAGGTAGTCAAGTGTGGTTTTTACATGTCAATACCTCCCTTGGGTGCTTTCATAGCTACTCTCAGGTGGTCAGGTTTGATTTACAAACATAGGCAAGGTTGGCAAGGTTTTTTGTTTCTTAATACATTCCATTGATGTCACCTTTTGGCTCATGTCTTGATGACAATGGCGTTCGCTTCTTTGCTTGGTGTAGCTTCATGCATGATGCTTTGTCTTCCATATGCCTTGATGCTTTATGTGTGGATGCCATGCTTTGTGCTATGGTCATCTCATACACTTGCGCTTTTGGCATGCTTATGACAACGATTTGTGCATTCATGCTTTGCTTTCCCATTTGTTGCAAAGGTCTTACCAATTGATTTCTTTCAATATTGGCACTGTCTAATTGCTAACAATGATTCTAACTTTACAGCCATCTAGAGCTCAAAAAGACAATCACTTTTTCTTTTTTAAGTGTGTCCAAATTCTTCCTGGATTGGAAGTTACGCCTTGTTGAAGTTTCTGTGAAGAAGAGAAGGCCTTTGCTAATGGGCACAGGGATTCACATGTAGAATTCCATACTATGTTTGGTAGGGGCTATGTGCTTAGGTGGCACTATTAACTGTGCATCTTTATGTGGCATAACTGACCCTAACTCTAACTAGGGTGGGTTACATTAACCAGACCAGGATTGAACTTTATCTGCCGTGTGGCAAAACTTTGACCAAAGAATTAAAAACCACGGTCTTCCATGTGGCTTTTCCTAAGGTCTGAGACCTTGGAGAAGCTCAAAAATGACGATGGCATGTTGATTTGGGAGGCTATGTAGCGTCGAAGATGAGGCATCATTGTTGGAGTAGGAGAGCTTGTAGGTGCTCATTGCTCATCGTCTAGAGCCTGATTGGTGCTCACATTGGAGGAAGCTACCTGTTGGCTTCGAGCGGCTCGTCTAAGGAAGGCTGAGGGTGCGCCATTCGTTCAGTGCTATAGGTAGCTTGGACTTTGGCTGGCTATGTTGAAGCCTCAGGAGCTACAGCCTGTGGCTATAGAGCATGGAGGAGCAGGAGCTGTAGTGCAAAAGACATTGTTGGAGAGGTCACTGTGCAGTCCGCTGAGAGGTAGCTGGAGCGCTACTAAACTACTGTGGCTAGAGCTAGCTTATCAGTTGGAGGTATAGAAGCCTCAACAGGCTGCTTGGAGATGAGCGTTGATGAGTGTTGAGCAAGCTTTGCAGACGAGGAAGCTTGGGATGTATGCGGCTGTCTGTTGGCCCGTTGAATCACCTTGATGAATGGAGCACCTATGGAGCAGGGGAGCCCATTACCCTTGATGGATGGAAGCAGCTACCAGGAGCATGTGAGGTTTGGAATATGCGAGGATGGCTCATTGGCGAGGCTACTTTTGCTAGTTGTTGCCCATCTCTCCTCTCAGAATAGGAGGAGAGTAGATCTCTATCTCACAAGGGATCCCTCTTTTCAGAAGAGAAGAAGAACTCACCCTCTTTTCACAAAGGAATCACTCATGAACCTTTCAAGAAATACGAACAAAAATTTCTAATGCATGACAAAATTTTCTCAGAATAGAAGAGAACTTTCAATCAAAAATCTACATCTAATCTAGGAGAGTTAGGACCTAAGCTCTGATACCATGACAAATGGAGGGATCGAGCTCTCCTAGTCATGAGACAAAATCCTAATACAACACTAATCTAAGGAGGATGCAACCTAAGTGCAAACATGAGGAAGAGAGTGCTCATGACATGTACCTCAAGTCAATTAGGTTCCAAGGTAGATTAGCTTGGACTCATAAAGAGAATCTTGAGATAGTGCAAAGTGCTTGATTGATATTACTTCAAATGAACCTCCCTTTCATATGTGAGGGTACTTACATCCATATGCTTGCTCACATGTGGGATATCTCCTCCATGCCATGTGGCAGCTTGCCCTTTACTCATACCTTTGCTCTACATGTGCTCATGGCACCACAATTCTCAACACTCCTTTCGTGCCAAGAATATACAGAAATCATCTAAAAACACCTCCAAGAAAACCCCCAAAATAAGGAGCAAACACCATCTGCATAAATCTTTGAAAGGTAGCAGGAGCATTAGTGAGGCTAAATGACATTACTTTGAAAGCAAACATCCCCCAAGGTGTGGCAAATGTGGTTTTAAGCACATCCTCCTTAGCAATTCTAATTTGATAAAACCCGAAGTAACCATCACAAAAATTATACATCTCATGACCACTTACCTTCTCAAGAATGAGTTCTTGAAAGGGCAGAGGATAATGGTCCCTCTTGGTGGCCGCATTGAGTTTCTTATAATCGATGCAGACCTGCCACTTGTTGTTTTTCTTTGGGGTGACTACCACTGGTGAAACCCATTCAGTATTGTGGAGGACCGCAACAATAAATCCAGATTCTACAAGCTTTCGCAACTCTGAGTGCAAAGCGTCATCGCAACTCTGAGCGCAAAGCGTCAGTCTATAGGGGCCCTAATCTTCGATACTTTTGAGCCACTGGCTTAGCATCAGGTTTCAGCTCTATCTTGTGTTCTATGGCAGTCACATGGCGAAGGTGGTGGTAGCTAGTTGTGAAGAGGTCAAGGAAATATTTGAACACCCATCTTTCTCACTCGGAGTGAGGTCAGGGAAAAGCATAGATTCAAGTTGTTGACGACTAGATGTGGCGGGGTCAGAGACACCCCCATCATGTAAACTTCTTCCTTTGAGAACAAATCCCCCCCATCTGAATCTTCCATTGATTCAAACACCGAGGATGAGAGAGTATCAATGTCCTGCTCCTCTTCTTCTTCTGGTTTAGTGGCACCTGGTTGCACTCAGATCTTCTCCTTTGAAGCGCCAAAAGACATATGTCCTATCTTCCAATAGCTGACTGCATCACTCTTTCTTAACCACAGTCTCTTGAGTATGGCTGGGTAACTCCTGCCTGTATCTTCAATGTCCACTACATAGAGATTGACGGCGGTGGTCAACCCATTGATAGTGATGGGCAAATCCTCAATGACTCCTAGGGTGGTGAGTCGACGACCATCTGCTACCTTGATTCAAGTGGAGGAATGCCTTGTGCATTTCCAATTCAACTTCTTCATGATACGAGGCACCATGATATTACATGCAGCTCCCCCATCAACACACACACTTTTGATATGGCAATTATCTATGATGACATCTACTGTATGCGGGTGCCGATCAACTTCTTCAGAGAGAAGAAATCTCTTGTAGCTTTCCCTTTTTCTTGCTCCTCCTTGTTGAGAGCCCTTGCTGCAACTCACGTCTCACCTTAGGGCTTAATGCTATTAGTTGAGGAAGCGTGATGCTCAAAGACCGATGAGCAAGGTCTTGATTAACTGAATAGTCTTCTTGCCCTGAGCCGATAGGCCCTGAGTTGATAGGCAAATCGAAAGGCTACCACTTACTCCTGCGAGATCTTTTAGTCTTCTCTGTTGGTGGGTCTACCATCTCCGAGGTGGTACGACTTCTCTTTTTGAGATCAAGCACCTCTACGTCAGAATCCTTGGTGCCTGATCCACTTAGAAGATTCACCCTTGAAATATTGGAACATTCGGTGTGATAATGATTCTTCTTGTGGCACTCGTAGCACACAACATTGGCATGTTCTCTTGGAGGGCGATTGGCTTGATTTTTGATGCCTACCACCTTAAGCCGAAGATCCGTTCAGAGCCTTAGCTAGGTCATTGACTCTGGGTTCTTTAGCAAGAGGGACTGGGAGAGTAGGAAGGAGGGGGGCTCGTGGGTGAGGCTGAGGAAATCTTCCAAGCGGAGGGTGAGGATATACACCTTGTTTAGGGTAAGCATCTAAGGGAGGACCATACATTTTAGGTAGAGGCGATGGGTACATCCCTGATGGGGGGTGGGGGTATGCCCCTGAGTTGGACCCCCCAGGTTGTTGTTGCAAGAATTGATGGGGTTGCAGAGGGACTACCGTCTTCTTTGAAGCGGGGTCAAACTAAACTTTATCAAACTTTTGAGCAATCTCATGTGCTAGCACCATGGTTTCTAGATTCTCCCATTTAAGCTTGAGGCCGAATTCGTCACTTGCTCCTGCTACAAGGTAGCCCAGCACATGCTGAATCATTCTAACTCAAAATCCGACGTTGTCCTCCTATGTGGCAATTAAATGATCTAGGAGCACGGCCGCTCAATCCACATATCGATGCACCGTCTCACCTTTTATTTGCTTTAGGTTTGCCACCTACATTTACACATTCTCTGGCTCCTCTTCTTTGCCGAAATACTCGATCATAGCTACTGTCAACCTCAACCAACTTTGGCGAATGTCTTCATCTCGTACCACAATTAAGCCAAACTCTCTAGAAATGTGGGAAGAACCAACAACCATCTATCTTCAGTAAGAAAGTTGAGAGAAACACAATGGTGCTTGAAGGCCACAAGATACTTATTTGGATTTTCTTCAACTCGACCACAGAACATGGGAATGTCAGCCATGCTTGGAAAATGGAAAAGAGAGAGGCAAAATGAGGCTTATCTATTGGCAAACAATGGAAAGAGGTAGCTTGAACTGAACATTAGGTGAAGATACATCCACAAAACACACATAGGCAGGGTAGGGTGTGACTGGTGTATTGTGAAATGCTATACGGGAAGAATCCTCACCCTAGAATAGCTCATAGACAATCTTAAAAGGACCAACCCTTATTGTTCAAGGCATGATATTGCATCCATCTTACAGGCGAGGGTTAGAGACACGGCATTACATGAGGTTGTTCATCAAGGCAAACAAGAATGCCATGACAAATGTCAATAGTTGGAGAGCTTGCACATCACCTTCAGCTTCTTCCAGTTCTTATAGTCGGCATGCTATTTCTTCAAGGGGTGTGCAATTTGACATCCTTCTTTTGAGAAATGTCCTTAAGACCTTTCTAATGATGTTCCGAAGTCGGTAAACTCGTATCAAATATGCCCAACACTTAGTTTCATGATGACCACAACCTTTGCATTCTTTACAAATAATCACCCTCATTCGTGGCTTGCAGGTTTGTTGGGATGGTCCTTCCACTCGTTTCATGCGTGATTGAAGTACAGCTTCACGTGCCAAGAAATCAGCAACTAAATTTTGAGCTCGAGGAATATGCTGAATTTTTACCTCTTCAAATTGTTTGCAAAGTTCCAATGCTTGTTGATGTTGTGGAACCATGTCTTCGCTCCGCACCTTCCACCTTCCATGAACTTGTTCACACATGATTTGAGAATCTCCTCGCACCTCAAGTTGCTTGATGTGATGTTCTTGTGCCTTTTGTAGCCCAAAGATGAGTGTCGAGTACTCAGCTTGATTGCAAGTACTTGCAGGTGCAAACTTGCTATAATAATACACCTCACCCCTTGGTGAAGCGAGCTTCACACCCACACCAGAGCCTTGGTCGAAGGTTTGTATGCTCTGTCAAATCGAAGGATCCAAGATGTCATTACACCAAAACTAAAATGCAGACATCCTAGGTTTCTCGGTCCAAGATAGGTAGAAGGAGAGGGTGGGGAGTATTTAATACTTGATCAAGATGTTCAGCACCAAACAAACTCACTATCCTTTGTTGATAGTTTATCTTTCAACCAAAAAGAATTACAACATGAAGCACAAAATGTGGTGCAAAGGGTTGATTAGGTATAAAGGGATTCCTTGGTCGAAACATTACCAACCATAGCCAAGCCCTAGAAACCTTTGTAGTGAGGTCGAGAAGAAATCATTTAAGACGAGCTTATCCATCGAGTTTAATAAGGAGATGCACCAAATCTCACCCCAAGCTTGTGGAATATCCCACCCTTGGAATAATGCCAGCCTTTTAATTACCTCCGATGCAACAAATAGCTCGATCATCGCACAATGAGTAGAACTGGAATCAAAGCCCTCCCAGTGTATCACTAGGTCTTCACCTTGAATTATCCATGGTGTATCATCCTACCCATCATCTCCTCGAGCAATGCATTGTACAATTAGTTGTTGAAGATTGACATGAAGATCAAGGAAGAGATCTCGCCAATTGGTAGCCGTAATGAGCGGAGGACCAAGCACCAAATCCTTGAACCCGTTGAGAAGTGACATAAATATCCACCCTCCTCGTGTAGCGTGCATACTTGAAAAAAGTTCAAAATCTGCAATCTAGTATGAGATATGGATGGACACATGAAGTAAAGTACTTTTGCTTTTTACAGCAAGAGGAAACTCCCTATGGTTAGAGAGTTACAGTTCATGAGATTTCAAGATATAAGCAATATCATTACACTTTAATCACTTCCTATTTGCTGACCCATTGGTAAGTCTTGCTTTTGTGAATGGGGGGGTCTTTGGTTCAACCCCCACTCCTTAATAAGAGGAGAGGAGAGGAGAGGAGAGGAGAGGAGAAGAGAAGGAGGAGAAGAAGAAGAGTATAGAGGAGCACGAGGTCTATTACAAGGGAAAAAATTTTTGGAAGCTCGCAGAGGCCACGACTAGAAGGCATTGAAACGCACAACACAAGAGACGCGCGACGCACGTTCATGAAGAGATCACATCCAAAATGCCTCGTGGGTGCGTTCACACAGAGACCACGTTGCAGGATCCAGAAGACGCGCAATTATGCTTGCGACCAAAAGACGTGTAGCAGCTGCAAACAGAAGACATGCAGACCTGAAGGCGCAGAAACAGAGAAGTTTTGCGACCACAGAGATGGAGAACCACGAGCAGATGTCACTGATTTAGAAGTGCAAAAATAGAGAACCACGCATAGTAGATGTCGCAAAACTGTACACAGCCATAGGAATGACAAATGTTGACGAATGGATTATATGCCACTAGTCGTGGAGACTTCGAATCCTAGCAGCCATACCACTTCTATTATTTAGAAAAGAAATCAATGCATGAGGCTAGACGCTAGGCATGGTGACGCTTGAGGGCCATGAGGGAGAGGGAGCATGAGGGGAGAAGTGTTAACATGGGTGGAAAAAAGGGATTAATAAGGGTGGGAATGAAGAGAGGGACTATGGCACAAGGGGGAAGGGAGAGGGGGAAGAGGAGCATGTACATGATGGGAGGGGGAATGTAGAGATGGAGACATCAAGGGAGGAGAGTCATGCTTTATTTGAAAGGAAGGATGGGGGAAATCAAAGTACTAGCTAGGTGGCTTTACAAGAATGAGCGTGTCCCATCAAGGAATAGGCTTCTCCTTTTATAGCCAAGAGAGGGGGTCTGTCCCAATAAATGCATCCTCCCACATGCATGGTGTGTGTGGAGGAATCTCCCATGTGGGCTAGGTGGGTACACACTCTCAATTGTATGCGACAACCCTTTGCCTCATTTTTCCACATAAATCAAACCCCATATCCCAAGTTTAAGATACTCCCTTGGTCTCTCCCCAATTTTATAATACATTTAAACATCTAGGAGGACAAATGGAGGGTTGGCACAAGGAGTCTTGCCACCTCATCCTATTTTCCCTATTAGTTAACTTGCACTCTTAAACTATCTACACCCCCCCCACATGGGCCTATCCTACATGGAGGGAATAATCCAATATAATATCCATCTCCACCTATTTTATATTACTTCTCCCATGGTCCTTGGGCCATGTTTCACTAAATGCAGGCATGGGACGGCCTAGGTGGAGGGGTGGCACATGGAGGAACCATGCCACCTTAATATTTTATAATACTACTACCATGGATTATGTACAACACACCTTATGGGTCCTCTTATGTGGAAGGGTGGCACATGGTCATGCCCTACCACCTCAACCCTGGGTCCTATGCACACCATATTGTATTATACTATTGCCACACATACAAGCACGCGCACATATTTATGCCTTTTACCTTGGTCGAATTTATCCATAAGAGTACACCATTTTTAGTATTTTAATCATTAATGGACCAAAGTTTATGTCCTTATTGTACAGATGTATTAGATGTTAAACAAGTGTATGTATGGTTGTTGTCTTGCCAGTTCTAGCCCCTTTTATAAGAAATATGTAGATTGGCTACGTGAGATTGTTTTATTTTTTCCAAATTATGTCATCAAATTTGTGTCTTTACTTAGCATTTGGCGTTTGTATTTGCAAGTAGTGTTCAATCAAGGAAAGCACTTCTTCTACTAGTTGCAAGAGCTAGTAACTCTTAACTATGTCTTTTCACTGATTATTTCTTGTTTAAGGAAATATGATTTCTATTGGTTGATTCTTTGAGCAATAATGATGATCATATCTATATATTAGATAAGTCTATTAATATATCACTATTGAAAGCCTCAGCTCAAACATTGTTATTTGCATTTGTAGTGATTTCATCAACTTGTTGCTCAAAATTTTCCCAAGCCTCAATATTTTTATCATTTGACTTATGCTAAAGTTGAATTTTTTGCACATTCTAATAATTTTTTGCCATTGATTGTCATTTCCCAGTTGCATGTTGTAAGGTCTTCTCTATTTCTCAAAATGGAACACAAAGGATTAGCTGCTCCTTGTAATAGTTTTTTGAATCACAATGCTGATCAAAGAGCAAGAATCAAATTACTTGTGGTTTCGGGGTTTTTTTTGGTAAGTCAATTAGACACAAACTTCGCGAGAGATACCAAGTCAAGAATATTTGGCCATGCTATGTAATGGTTGTGAAGATAGTGGGAGAGAAGGAAGGAGTCTCACTTGCAGCTTTCTCACATATACAATGGGGGAATACACACAAAAATGGAGGCTGAAAACAGTTTTCCTCTTCTTAGTTGTGAAAGCCAAAATTCTTGTCTTTAGGCAAAGGCACCAATTCCCATGTAGCATTTGCTTCCAAGGCATCCATGACTTTCTCCCATTTTTCTTTTCCCATGGCTTGCTCAAAAGAAGTGGGTTCTGGTTCTTGTATCACTTTGACCATATAGGCATAGTGAATGGCTGTAAATCCATCATATTTCAGCCTATCCACAGGATACCTAGGTCTGGTAGACCTACACAAAATAGACTCACTTCCAGGTGCTCTCAAAACATCCTTGGTCTTCCTTATTCTAGGTGTAACAATAGAAGGAATACCCAACTCATCATCAATGCTCTATTCTTAGCCATTAAATTCACCATCCACATAAGAGTGACCTGTATTCACATCAAACATGGGCTGATCTACCTTCTCTTTTCCCTTTCGTGATACCTGCATACCACTATCTGCATTACTTTGAGGAGATTCTCCTGATCTCAATCTGCCTATCCATGGCGAAGTATGTGAACCACTGCTAGAGGACACTACAGGTCCACTAATATTTTGTGATTGCTGCTATGAATTCTGTGCAGCATTATGATTTTGTGCATCTACATCATCAATCACATTTATTGGTTTATACCAGCTGCTTATCTCATCGAAAACAACATCTCTACTCACTGTAAACTTACGAGTAGAAGGGTTATAGCATCTATACCCTTTCTGCTGCAGAGAATAACCAATAAAGACGCACTTCTGAGCCTTTGGATCCAACTTGGACCTCAACTCATCTAGCAGATGAACATAGGCAATGCCACCAAAAATTTTCAAATGAGAAATATCTGGCTTCCTACCAGTATACATCTCCTCTGGCGTCATGCCATGTATTGCTAAAGTGGGAGTCCTGTTCATTATGTAAATTGCTGTAGCAACTGCTTCAGCCCAATAATAATCTAGTAGGTCTTTTTCATTTAGCATGGCCCGAGATACCTCTCCAATATGCCTGTTTTTCCTTTCTTCAAGTCCATTTTGCTATGGGGTATGACTGCATGAATATTGCTGCTTTATGCCATGCTCCTGTAGGAACCTTGCAAACTCATTTGAGAGGTACTCTCCCCCTCCATCTGACCTTAGGCATTTTATTTGAAGGCCTATTTCTTTTTCAACCATAGCTTTAAAAGCTTTGAAATGCCCAAACACTTCACTTTTCTTTTTCATAAAATGCACCCAAAGTTTTTTGCTGTAGGAACCTTGCAAACTCATTTGAGAGGTACTCTCCCCCTCCATCTGACCTTAGGCATTTTATTTGAAGGCCTATTTCTTTTTCAACCATAGCTTTAAAAGCTTTGAAATGCCCAAACACTTCACTTTTCTTTTTCATAAAATGCACCCAAACTTTTTTGCTGTAGTCATCAATAAAAGTGACAAAATAATGATAGTCTCCAATAGATGCAACTTTAGTAGTCCACACATCAGAGTGGATTAATTCCAATGGCTTCTTACTCTCTTGAACATGTTTAGGAAATGGTTTCCTTGCCTGTTTTCCAAATTGACAGGCTTCACATACCTTATGCATTTCTACAACCTTGAATTTAGGCAATCCTGCAACAGTGTTTTGGGCCTGCATTGATTTAAGTTGATGTACATTAACATGACCAATGCGTTTATGCTAGATATCAATATCTACAACTACATTGGTCCCATGTGCAAACATTACTGCACTCAATTCTGGCATGTCCACATCCAACATAAACATCCTGCCCTTCTTCTTTCCTTTTGCTATCAAGGAACCGTTATTTTTCATATCCTCAACAAAGCATCCATGAGGATTAAATCTAACCTGCAAGCCCTGCTCAACCATTTGACCAACAGAAACTAGGTTCTTGATGATATTCGGGACATGAAATACATCGGACAGGTATTTCTTTTTCCCATCCTGCATAAACAAAGGAATTTTACCAATCTGCACAATAGGATGTGCAGTATCATCACTAGTCTCCACAAATCCTGGTTTTTCCATTTTCCTTGCATCCTGCATCCATTCTGCATGACTTGTCATGTGGTTTGATGCACCTGAGTCAACATACCACACATCATTGCTTTCTTCTACACTTGTCACAGAATTGGTCATGTGCTACACCATAAACAAATGCTCATTTTTGTCATCACCCTATCTACTAGAGGATGCATAATTGCCTTGCTACAATTTTCCATTCATAATGTCATTCTACTTTTTGTAGCAATCTTTAGCCATATGACCCATTTTACCACAATAGTAGCATTCAACATTGCTGTTTGCATTTTGGCCTCTCTACCATCCACCACGACCTCTTTGGCTCCCCCTGCCTCTAGAGTTACCATGTCCTCCTCCATAGGACTGGTTTTCTTGAGTTTGCTGCATATTCTGATTTCTACCACGGCCTCTAGATCAGCCTGCTCTAGCTCTGCCTCTACCTCTGCCTCCATTTGAGTAGAAGACAGTTTCTTTTGAAGTTCCTCTTGAAGAAGATGCACCACCATTTCTCTGCTCTTCAAAAATTAGAAGAGCAAACAACTCAAAATCAATAAATTTTTCACAGACGGCAATGGATGTCTGGAACTATGCATAATCCTTTCCTAGACCATTCAAGGTCACAGAAACTAGATCATCATCTTCCACTGGCGACCCAATGGAAGCAAGTGCATCTGCAATTTTCTTCACCTTCATGTGGTAGTCATTGATGCTCATATTTTCTCTTTGCACATTGTGCAACTCCTGCTTGAGCTGCATTTTCCTGGCTTGCGTATTTGTGCTGTACATTTTTGCCAAAGTATCTGATGCCTCCTTTGGCATACTTGCATCCTGAATATGCAAAATCATAGAATCTGAAATACTGATAGACAGCTAGTACATAACTCTTCTGGCTCTCTCATGCCATCCTTTAAATGCCTGCATTTCCTATTGATTGGGAACATTAGGAAGAACTGGTTCTTCTTCATTTCCTATAATGAACTCCCAATAGCCTTTTCCCATAAGGAAATTCGTCATTCTAAACTTCCATGCTTGGAAGTTGTTCTTGTCAAGCTTTTCAGTGACAATCTGTGAAAGAGAATCAGACGCCATTACAGAACACTGCAAAATATTCTGTCACTGCAAAAAACACAGCTTCTGCCTCACGTGGGCAAATCTGCAAAACTGATAAAAGTGGTATTTGACCACACAGTCACTTCCTAGTGACAATTTTGTATCAATAGGCAATAAGGATGATTTTGTAACTCCCAGTATCTCTATGCACAGGCATACGATGCAATTTCTGTGGCAACTTTTCACCGACCTACGGAGCAGTGGTCGCACAGCAAAAACGGGGCCTTTTTCTCACTGCTTGCAGAGAACTTCCGCCTCCAAAATGGGCCCCGAAATGCCCTCGAATCAGAAAAATAAAGTCACCCAGGGCTTGGCCCTGTCTCGTAGCATATATTGTCCTCTCACCATACCGCAAAGGGCATCTCAATATGAGACAATGCACTCTTGCACTTTTCGGCTATGCTACATGCAGAGATTTGCTCCCAAACTCAAAAAAGGAAAGCAACATTAGTCCTCTTACTAGGATACCATGAACTTGGTTTGCTTTCTTGAGCTCCTTACAACGAACCAAGCTCTAATACCATGTGAAGATAGTGGGAGACAAGGAAGGAGTCTCACTTGTGGCTTTCTCACATACACAATGGGGGAATACACACAAAGGTGGAGGCTGAAAACAGTTTTCCTCTTCTTAGTTGTGAAAGCCAAAAGAACTCTAGTACAAAGAAATAGAAGAACCCTATATGTGGGTCTCAAACCAAACTCAGATAACTAAGGTGGCATACTAATTGAGCCACGAACTAGAGTACATAAGGATAGTTGTCATCCAGCTATTATTCATGGGTGGTGTACCAACCGCATTTGCAGCTAACAAGTCGGTGACATAAATGCACAACAGTCACCCTGGCGTATCACGAGTGGAGCTCGATATCTCAACAATGGTCAGTACTTGAAGCACACATAATATCAATAGAGTCATCCAACAACATGCAATATCTTTGTCAGGTTTAAGCACCACTGACAAAAAGAAGACTAGAAAAGCAAGGCTTGGTATGGTTAATCATTAGCAAGGTAGTGTGGACTGATAGGAGAGCTAGGATAATAGGACAAGGAGATGGCATGTGCAACAAAGTGTCAAAAATGCATAGATAACATTTCCCACCTTATTAGGCATTGTGAGCAATCTATGCATGTGTGAAAACTAGTTTTAAAAAAACCAATTCTTTTTATTTTAATTATGCCTACTTGCTACTAAATATTTAGCTAGAGAGGAATGCTAATCTTTTTACAAGGGAAACTTTGGACATAGGTTAGCTCTTTGTCATGGTGGATGACAACAGGAACACGATGAAGACTTGAAAGAGTGTGACATGTTAATCCAACAGCTTCATGATAATCTTAATGAAGTCCATCTTGCAAAGATATGCCTAGAGATGAGTAAAGACTCAATCATAAAATTGTAGGAAACTGTAGAAGGTAACCATTGATAACTTTTGATAAGAACCAAGTGAAGAGAGACCTAGAGATGGCTAGTCTTAACAAAAGATCTATGAAATTATCGAATTGGCACCAATTTGACAAACCTCAGAAACACATAGTTAAAAGGAAAAAATAATTAGTATTTTTAAACTAAACATGGTTAGAATCTTCAATGTTCAAAGGATATATGTTAGGAATAAATAAATTCAATTTCAAAAGGGACTGTAGATGAAAATCAAAATTTGAAAGTTAGTTTTAAATGGGCTCATAGCAAAAAAATGGAATCTGAAATCAAGACAACCGAATGTAGATGAATCCTAATTGCATATAAAAGCTAAATTTGCATAGAGCATACTTGCCCCATGGCTTGTCTTGGGTATTGAAATTGGAGAAATGACAGGCTAAATTAGGCATTCCAGCAAATCATCAAGTTGTAGTAGAAGGAGATCATGGACTAGTAGAAGAATGAAGCAAACTTGTCAGAGGGGCAAGCAGACAGTAAGGAAGGTGGCTAGGAAGAGGGAAAATTAGCACAAGGAGAGTAATAGTGAGGGTGAAAATTTGCAAAAA
This sequence comes from Dipteris shenzhenensis, assembly GCF_047967505.1. Lineage (NCBI taxonomy): Eukaryota > Viridiplantae > Streptophyta > Polypodiopsida > Gleicheniales > Dipteridaceae > Dipteris > Dipteris shenzhenensis. Next base: position 16,253,701 of record NC_141617.1, on the reverse strand, counting down.
AGATAAATTGGACTGCTTAGAACTGATTGTAATTAGAAGGTTGAGAAAGCACAAAAGCAAGCTAGAGAAAGCTAGAAAAAAAGATTTCTAAAAGCTTTATTTTTTATTGTAGTATTTGATTAGTTATTCTAGATAAATAGTTTTTAGAAGTTATTTTAATCCATTAATCAGGTCTCTCAAAAAAAAATTGTCCCATGGCCCCTCTACCCATGCACACAATTAATTAAATTAATAGGCTTATAAAAAATGGACATCCTATGCTCACTAGGATCATAACTTGATCTAGAAAACTCAATATTAACCCAAACTAAATCCACCCTTTAGAGCTTGATGTGCTCTAGCTGATTTGCGTATGTATACATGGACCCCTTAGGGTTAGGGTTAGGGTTTGTCCCATAACCCTTATGGTGTAATTTACACACACCATTCTCAACATTTGACATTGATCAAGGTGCTAGAACTAACCCTCAAATATTTAGGAATCTAAACATCTTGATCTTGATTTGCACTCATTAACCTAAGCATCATTGCCTAACACACTCTAACACAACAAGGCTCACCCCCAAATCTAGTATGAATGTGTGAAGAGTAAACCATGGGTACTAGAGACCCATCAGGTGTTAAGAAACCCTTGTGGATGTGCAAAGCATAAATAGTCTCATACTGCATTTAGATAATTTAATATCATGTGGACGGTGATCCAATAGGAAATAGTTAAATGACTCGTAACTTCACTGAAGTTATGCACTAACTTCCAACATCATGTCACTAGATGTGAATATCATGGATATTAAAGATCCATCACCATACTATAGATGGTGTAGGTGTAAACAAGACAAATATGGCAAAAATATAACCATATTAAAAATGACAAACTTGTATTGGAGATGATGGATCACACATTTGGTTGGATCACTCTGAAGGTGATAGAGTCACACTAAAGGTGACATGGATACATTGCAGGTGTCAAATCCTAGCACTGTAATTAATGTGGTCACGTTGAAGGTGACAGAAGCTATACTAAAGATAGCATACACAATGATTAGCCATGGTAAGACCTTTTAACTATGAATAACCATGCATATAGGATCTATACAAGATAACCGATCGGGGTGTGAAGTCTTATCACAAGAACTCACACAAAGAAACTCACATGTGGTCAGTAAACATGTGATCATAAAAAATGAAAATAGGATATCTAATAATGATCCAAAAATATAGTGGATAAAAGTGAAGGTCAATAACATTCCCTTCGTTACCAAAACACTTGTCCTCAACTAATAACAACTAGGTGGGGTACTTAATTGTAAAACCTCCTCATAAGTTGAATGAGATGAGGATACTCAGCCAAATAGTGACAGCCTACCCACTTTACATTAGTGGTGGGATTAACACAAAAATTTCAGCAAATATTTACACTCATGGTGTCCACCCATGTACGTTTGTTGTGATGATAAAGTTTTGCTCAAGTACATGAATTTTTTGCTTTGGAAGCATTGCCCTCAAAACCCCTCGACAAGAGATGGCTACATAGCTATCACTACCCCACCTTGGATCCCTTCAACGAAAGTGGTAGGAGGGGAAATCCCCCCCTACACCTCTCGTTCCTCATAAAGTGGGTTAAAATACACCTACATCCAAATGTGCCTAAAAGAGGCTTGCACTTAAACAGTGTATTTTTATACCAAGAATGTGTATATGTACACCACCTCTCCAAGAGAACACAAGTCATCTTTATGTTCTTAGGATCATAATTACTATACAAAATTGGATGCTCAACTATTTGATAAATCAAAATATAGGCCTTTTAACACTTCAAAATTTGGAAACTAAGAAAATTCCAATTTTAATTCATAGACTTTAGATCAAAGATATTACATCCGTTATCAAGAGGTATTATTCATATCCAAAATGTATAGAAGCCTACTAAAAGTGAATTTCAACGGGGCTCATAGGCGCATCCCTACTACCGTGGTTTATATATCTTTAGTCATGATGGTGACCCTCTTAATACAAATAGTATATAGCTTTGCTATATTAATAAAGGGAAACCTAGTGCAATTTCAATGGCACTAGCTTTCAATAGTACATTTCTTTGCTATCTTAATAAAGGAAAACTGGTGCCATTTGTATGGCAACTTACAAGTAGAGATGGTAACGGATTGAATCTGCAAGCTGTCTTCATATTACTCTATTATTTCCTTCAAATGAGACAAGTGAATATATCTCTTGTGACTTTGTGCTCTTTTGGTAGGTCTTGAGATTGAGTAAATTCATCTTAGCTTCTTACACTATCTCTTTGCTACATGGTTGCCTTCATCTTCATCTCCTTCATTGCCCCCATTGCCATTTCCACCTCTATAGCCACCACCACCTCCCCATGTGCTACTTTTCGAAGATATCACTTGCATCCTCCATTCTTATGGGTTTTCCTTCTCTCTCTTGCAAGGACTCTTAGGGTCATGATATATTGTTACATCCATGGCTAACCATGGATTGCTAGTAGCTTAAAGAAGATCCTAGATGAAAAGCCTATTAGATGGAAGTCCCTAGGTCTAAAGTTAAAAGAATACTATCTGTTTTAGAGGTTTAATGGGGTAAAATCTTTCAAACTATATTTAATCATGGCCTAGTCTATATATTAGCATGAGGTCTTGGGGCATGGGCATTCATTGATCAATACTTGGATCATGGATCTTGGTAGGTTGACAAGCTACTTCGATGTCACCTCGCTTATGGGGGAGATGTGCATATATGGGATACAGATGTCTACTACTCCAGGGTTAAAACATTGACCTTACCCATGACTTCTATGTGGCGGAGGGTGAGTTGGAAGTGCTATAGGGCTCATTGGTGAGTTCCAAGTGGCATTTTGTATAGTTTGGTTCCTAATCTCTATATCAAAGGAGATTATCATAGTAGTTAACTTAAGGTGGGAGTCCTCTAAGTGGTATTAGAGCAAGAATTTGCCACAAGAATTAAAGTGAAATGGACAAACCTTCTTGGTTGCAAGCGGTTGTGTTCTTCTTGGTTGTTGAGCTTTGTCCTTTGTGTAGCTTCAAAAAGAACAAGAAAGTTGTGTTCTCCATCTTGTTAATGGTTATGATCTTCCATGTTAGTCTACTGATAGAAACCTTGAAAGTAAGCTAGAAGAGACTAAAAGAAAGAAAGCTACAAAGGGAAAACCATGCAAGTGTTCATGATTAACAAAAGGTTTGAATTGTTGCTACAACTTCCATGCCATTGTTTGCCAATGATTACATGGTATGTACAAAAGTTCAGTAGATTTTCAATGGTGAGCATACAATAAAAATTTGGTATAAAGATTTTGATATTTGAATACCAGGTGACACCAGTTAGCATGCCATAATTTATGGCTATTCTCATAGACAAAGGCCTTTTTGTGGACCATATGAGATCCATGCATAGATGTAGACAAAGAAACCAAATGTCTACATAAACCCACAATCTTGATTCCTAGAACCCACGTGTGGCATAGGCATCAGGTACCGGCCACTTGAAGCAACATAGTCACTGGTACTAGAACCAACATAACTCTAGCCTTCAAAATAATGTCAAATTCAACCTCAAATGGTAGAGAAGTTACATAGTTTGTAATAGAGGTTCATGAAAGACTCAATAAAGGTCCATAAAAGGAATCAAGACCAGGGAAATGGAACCTTCAACCTATACATGTTCTTGAAATGTGTGCCAAATTTTGTAGGCAGTAGAATTGTAGATAGGACAAGACAGTCATAGGCATAGCCTAAATAGTGTAAGTGAGACCACGTAGTAGGTTATGGCATGTAGTGTAGATGAAATAGCTCCATAACTCGATTTGTCAATGCTACAATATTTCTAGAGTGGATTTATAGAATTGGGCACGTTGGCAATGGAAACAATCATGGTGGGTAGAGTGAAGCAAATGGTATTGATAGCCCTAATTTGACCTTGGGAATTAAGAAACAATGCAAAGATCTCTAGGGCTTAGGTTATGTATTCAAAGAGCTAGGAACCTATGCCAAATATCTTGAAGCTCGTGGAGGATATGCCTTTAATGACCAAGGCCATATCTAAAGTTTCCACCTATAGCTTATGATGGAAAATCAAGAATGCTCTTTGGGCTTTAGCATATTAGTCCAAAAGTCAAAGATTGTGAATATTATGTAGAATCCTATGGGTGCTGTTATGGATAAAATAGTCTAAGGAAAAAGGCATTAATATGTATGTGTGTTTGTATATGTGGCAATAGTATAATAAAATATGGTGTGCATAGGGCCCAAGGTTGAGGTGGCAGGGCATGACCATGTGCCACCCTTCCATGTAAGAGGACCCATATGGTGTGTTGTACATAATCCATAATAGTAATATTATAAAATGCAAGGTGGCATGGCTCCTCCATGTGCCATCCCTCCACCTAGGCTGCATTTAAGGAGATATGGCTCAAAGTCCATGGGAGAAGCAATATAAAATAGGTGGAGATGGATATTATATTGAGTTATACCCTCCATATGAGATAGGCCCATGTGGGGGAGGTATGGAAGGACCAAGAGAGCAAGTTAAATAATGGGGAAAGTAGGATGAGGTGGCAAGATTCCTTGTGCCAACCCTCCACTTGTCCTCCTAGAGGTTTGAACATATTATAAAATTGGAAAGAGACCAAGGGAGTATCATAGACTTGAGATATGGGGCTTGATTTATGTGGAAAATTGAGGCAAAGGGTTGTCGCACACAATTGAGAGTGCATAACCACCTAGCCCATATGGGAGACTTTTCCACACACACCATGCATGTGGGAGGATACATTAATGTGGAGAGACCCCCTCTTTTGGCTATAAAAGGAAGAGGCTATTCCTTGATGAGACACGCTCATTCTTGTAAAGCCGCCTAGCTAGTATTTTGATATTTCTCTCTCATCCTTTCTTTCAAATAAAGTATGGTTCTCTTCCCTTGATGTCCACATCTCAACATTCCTCCTCCTATCATATACCTGCTTCTCTTCCCCCTCTCCCTTTCCCCTTGTGTCATAGTCTCCCTTTTCCTTCCCTCCACTTCTAATTCCTTGTTCACCCCTATGACATCCCTTCGCCCTCGTGATCTCCTTTTCTCTATGCCCTTTGAGCGTCGCCATACTTAGTCTCTAGCCTCTGATCTCGATAACTTTTCTGGCTAAAAGTTTTGGTGTGGCTGCTAGGATCCGAATCTCCACGGCTGGTGGCGAATCTTCTATTCGTAAGGGTTACATCAACAAAACTATACCATCTGTGCTCTTTCTAAGCTACTGTGCGTGCATTCGATTCGTGTGTCTCCTGCGCTCCAGTTCTCTGGACTGTTGCGACTTCTGGTTGTGGACAGTTTTCTACACTCACCCGTGTGACAGTTCTCTGGACTGCTGCGACTTCTGGTTGCAGACAGTTTTCTGCGCTCACCTGCATGACAGTTCTCTGGACTGCTATGACTTCTGGTTGCGGACAGTTCTCTGGACTGCTCTGGTCATGGATAGTTTTCTGAGCCCCTGCAAAAGAGTAACAGCACATCCCGCGCCCCCCTATCTCTTCTCTTCTTCTCCTTCTCTTTCTCTTCTCCTCTCCTCTCCTCTCTTTTTATTAAAGAGTAGGATTGGAACCCAAGACCTCCCCCTTCACAAAAGAAAGTCTTATCATTGGGCCAACAAGTTGGAAGTGGTAAAAATGTAATGATTTTTGTTCATATATTGAAATCACGGGAGCTATAACTCTCTAACCATAAGGAGTTTGCTCTTGCTGTAAAAAGTGAAAATACTTCATTTTATGTGCTCTATCCACATCTCTTGCTAGATCACCGATTCAGAACTTCTCCAAGCTCACTTCACGGACGCACGCCTCACGAGAAGGGTGGACATTTATGTCACTTCTCGACGCGTTTAAGGAATTGGTGCCTGTTCCTCCGCAGCTTACGGCTACCAATGCACGAGATGTCTTCCTTGATCTTCATGTCGACCTTCAACGGTTGATTGTCCAGTGCATTATTGATGGTGATGACGGGTGGAATGACACACCGTGGATGATTCATGGTGAAGAACTACTGATACGCTGGGAGGATTTTGACTTTACTTCTACTCATTGTGCGGTGATCGAACTACTTGCTGCTTCAGAGGTAATTAAAACGGTATCCTTCTTCGAAGGGTGGGATGCTCCCCAAGCTTGGGGGGAGATTTGGCGCATCTGCTTGTTGATTCCTGTGGAAAAGCTCGTCCTGAATGGTTTATTCACAATCTCATTACAAAGGTTTCTAGGCCTTGGCTATGGTTGGTAATGTTTCGACCAAGGAATCCATTTGTACCTAATCAGCCTTTTGTGCCTCATTTCGAGCTTCAAATTGTAATTCTTTTTGGGCTTAAGATAAACTATCAACAAAGGATTACAAGTTTATTTGGTGCCGAACGTTTGGCTCAAGTGTTGAATTCTCCCCACCCTCTCCTCCTACCTATCTTGGACTACCGAGAAACTTGGGATGTCCGAATTCTAGTCTTGGTGTGATGACATCTTGGATTCTTCAATTTGATGGAGCTTACAAACCTTCGACCAAGGCGGCTGGTGTGGGTGTGAAGCTCACTTCACCGGGTGGTGAGGAGTTTTGTTACAGCAAGTCTTCACCCGCAAGTACTTGCAATCAAGCTGAGTATTCAGCACTCATTTTTGGGCTACAAAAGGCACAAGAACATCATGCCAAGCAATTGGAGGTGCAAGGAGATTCTCAACTAGTGTGTGAACAAGTTAGTGGAAGGTGGAAGGTGCGGAGCAAAGGCTTGGTTCCACGACATCAACAAGACTTGGAACTTTGCAACCAATTTGAAGAGGTAAAAATTCAGCATATCCCTCGAGCTCGAAATGTGGTTGCTGATTTCTTGGCACTTGAAGCTTGTATTTCAATCACGCATGACGCGAGTGGAAGCGCCACCCCAACAAAGCCGCAAGCCACGAAGGAGGGTGATCGTTTGTAAGGAATGCAAAGGTTGTGGTCATCATGAAACTAAGTGTTGGGCGTACTTGATACGAGTTCACCGACTTCGGAAGATCATCAGGAGGGTTCTCAAGGACATTGCTGAAAAGAAGGATGCCAGACCGCACACCCCTTGAAGAAATAGCATGGCAACTACAAGAACTGGAAGAAGCTGAAGGTGATGTGCAAGCTCTCCAACTATTGACATTTGTCATGGCATTCTTGTTTGCCTTGATGAACAACCTCATGCAACGCCGCGCCTCTAACCCTCGCGTGTAATGATCAATGTGATATCATGAGGGTTGGTCCTTTTAAGATTGTCTATGTGCTATTCTATGCTGAAGATTCTTCTCGTGTAATATTTCACACTACACCAGTCACACCCTACCCTGCCTATGTGTGCTTTTTGGATGTATCTTCGCCCGATTTTCAGTTCAAGCTTCCTCTTACTATTGTTCGTCCATAGATAAGCCCCTCTTTTCCATCTTCCAAGCATGGCTGACATTTCCGTGTTTTGTGGACGGGTAGAAGAAAATCCAAATGAGTATCTTGTGGCTTTCAAGCGCCGTTGTGTTTCTCTCAACTTTCTTACTGAAGACAGATGGCTATTGGTTCTTCCCACATTTCTAGAAGGTTTGGCTCAAGTGTGGTATGAGAAGCAAGCCGAAGATGTTCGCCAAAGCTGGCCAAGGTTGACAGCAGCAATGATTGAGTATTTCGGCAAAGAAGAGGAGCCGGAGAATGTGTACCTGTAGGTGGCAAATTTGAAGAAGTCAGAAGGTGAGATGGCGCGTCGATATGTGGATCGAGCGGCCGTGCTCCTGGACCATTTGATTGCCACACAGGAGGACAATGCCAGGTTTCGAGCTGGAATGACTCAGCATGTGCTAGGCTACCTTGTAGTAGGAGCGAGTGATGAATTCCGCCTCAAGCTTAAATGGGAGAATCCAAAAACTATGGTGCTAGCACATGAGATTGCTCAAAAGTTTGATAAAGTTCAGTCTGACCCCGCCTCAAAGAAGACGATTGTCCCTCCGCATCCCCCTCCATTCCTGCAACAACAACCTGGGGGGTCTAACTCAGGGGCATACCCCCACCCCTCATCAGGGATGTATCCACCGCCTCCACCTCAGATGTATGGTCCTCCCTTAGATGCTTACCCTCAACAAGGTGGATATCCTCATCCTCCGCCTCGAAGATTTCCCCAACCTCGCCCACGAGCCCCCCTCCTCTCTACTCCCATGGCCCCTCCAACTAAAGAGGCCCCCCCTGCAACAGAACCTGGAGTCAATGACTTAGCCAAGGCCCTAAATGATCTTCGGCTTGAGATGGTGGGCATCAGAAATCAAGCCAAGCGCCCTCCAAGAGATCGTGCTAATGTTGTATGCTACGAGTGCCACCAGAAGGGTCATTATCGCACAGAATGCCCCAAAATTCCAAGGGTGAATCTTCTAAGTGAGTCGGGCACCGAGGATTCTGATGTGGAGATCCTTGATCTTGGGAAAAGAACTCGTGCTACCTCGGACCCCTCTCCAAACCGTGGACCGGGCCGCCCCAGGAAGAAGGTGTCCTTCTCAGAGCCCTCAGATGCTGAGATGGCAGACCCACCAACAGAGAAGACTAAAAGATCTCGCAGGAGTAAGTGGTCACCCTCGGATTTTCCCATCGGCTCAGGGCAAGAGGACTATTTGGTCGTTCAGGACCTTGCTCATCGGTCTTTGAGCATCACACTCCCTTAACTAATAGCATTAAGCCCTAAGGTGAGACGTGAGCTGCAGCAAGGTCTCTCAACAAGGAAGAGCAAGAAAAAGGGAAAGGTACGAGAGGTATCTTCTATCTCTGAAGAAATTGATCGGCACCCACACACAGTAGATGTCATCATAGATAATTGCCGTGTCAAAAATGTGTGTGTTGATGGGGGAGCTGCATGTAATATCATGGTGCCCCGCATCATGAAGAAATTGAATTTGAAATGTACAAGGCGTTCCTCCACTCGAATCAAGGTAGCAGATGGTCAACGACTCGCCACCATGGGAGTCATTGAGGATTTGCCCATCACTGTCAACGGGTTGATCACCACTGTCAATTTCTATGTAGTGGACATTGAAGATATAGGCAGAAGTTACCCAGCCATACTCGGGAGACCATGGTTGAGAAAAAGTGATGCAGTCAGCTATTGGAAGACAGGACACATGTCTTTTGGTGCTTCCAAGGAGAAAATCCCTGTGCAACCTAGTGCCATGGAACCGGAAGAAGAAGAGGAGCATGACAGTGATACTCTCTCATCCTCAGTGTCTGAGTCCATGGAAGAATCAGACGGGGGGGAGGAATTCTTAGAGGAGGAAGTTTACATGATGGGGGTGTCTCCGACCCTGCCACCTGCAGAAAAGATAACAGCTAGTCCTCAACAGCTCGAATCAATGCTTTCTCCAGACCTCACTCCAGGTGAGAAAGATGAGTTTCTTGAAATGTTCAAAGATTTCCCTGACCTCTTTGCAACTAGTTACCACCACCTTCGCCATGTGACTGCCATAGAGCACAAGATAGAGCTGAAGCCTGATGCAAAGCCTGTGGCTCAGAAGTATCAGAGATTAGGGCCCTGCAAACCGACGCTTTGCGCTCAGAGTTGCAGAAGCTTGTAGAGGCTGGGTTTATTGTTCCGGTTCACAATACTGAATGGGTTTCACCAGTGGTAGTCATCCCAAAGAAAAACAACAAGTGGCGGGTCTGCATCGACTATAAGAAGCTCAATGCTACCACCAAGAGGGATCATCATCCTCTACCCTTTCAAGACCTCATTCTTGAGAAGGTAAGTGGCCATGAGATGTATACTTTCTGTGATGGTTACTCTGGGTTTTATCAAATCAGAATTGCCGAGGAAGATGTGCTTAAAACTACATTTGCCACACCCTGGGGGACATTTGCATTCAAAGTAATGCCATTTGGCCTCACCAATGCTCTTGCCACCTTTCAAAGATTTATGCAGATGGTGTTTGCTCCTTATTTGGGGGATTTCTTGGAGGTGTTTTTAGATGATTTCTGTATATTCTCATCACGTAAGGAGCACATCATGAAGGTTAGATTGGCCTTCCAAAGGGTCAATGATGCAAATGGCAGTCTCAACCCTGAGAAATGCACCATTGGACCACTCAAGGGAGGTTATTGGGACATGTTGTCTCATCCGAGGGCATCAAGCCTGACCCCGAGAAGGTAGAAGCCATCCTCAAACTCTCCCCACCTACAACCAAACGTCAGGTACGCTCATTTGGGGTTGATTTTTCTTGGGATGAGGATTGTGATCATGGTCTTGCATAAATCAAGAATGCTCTGCCTTCATAACCCATTCTACGCAACCCAGACTGGTCAAAGACCTTCTATATCAGTCCTGGGTTTGGTGAGCACACTCTGGCAGGTATTCTTCTCCAGCAAGGGGAGGATCGGTTCATGTATCCCGTTCGATTTGCTTCTCGATAATTGCTCGACACTGAGCGACGCTATTCAGAGGCCGACAAGCATGCCTTGTCTTTGGTGTTTTGCATTGAGAAATTTAAGCATTATGTGGTTGGAAAGTCCTTCTTTATACTCACTAGCACTGGTCTTGCAAAGCAGGTTCTTCAATCACCAAATCCCATGGGCCGGTTGGCCAAATGGTTGGCAGTTCTACAAGAATATGATTTTTCTTTCAAAATTGTAAAAGGGGGTTGTTCCAACTTGAAGAATGCTTTGATTGATTTAGAGGAGTGCCTTGATGTAACCCTTGTAGTAGCCATAGAAGTTGGGGATCCGTGGTATGGTGGTATCTACAAGTTTTTTATCGCTTTCTCCTTTCCTTCAGAAAGTACTAGCTATGAGAGAAAGAAGATCTGCAGAGATAGTAGGCGCTATACCCTCCTTAATGGGGTGTTGTACCGTCAAGGCATGGATGGGGTACTCAGACGGGCCATTGATGCAGATGAAGTGCCTAAGGTATTGAAGCATTATCATGATGGATTTTGTGGAGGCCACTATGCCAATGACTATACAGCTAAGAAGATTTTACATGCTGGATACTATTGGCCGACCTTGTTCAAGGATGTCACTTTGTATTGCAAAACCTGTGAACCATGTCAGTTCTTCGGTAGGAAGGATTTGCGTCCCGGGAAACATCACCCAGTGATGTCCATCCATCCGTTTCAGAAGTGGGGAATAGATTTTGTCGGACCCTTGCCCATGACTGCCCGCAAAAAGAAGTATCTTTTGGTAGCCACTCAGTATGTCACTAAGTGGGCTGAAGCTATCGCCCTCTCTGCTGCAAATGGCAAGGCAGTTTCAAATTTCATCTTTGAACGTATCTGCACAAGGTTTGGGACACCCATGGAGATAGTCTCGGACCATGGGAGTCCATTCTTAAATGAAGCAGTGGAATTACTCATGGATCGCATGGGCATTGATCATCACACTTCTAGCATCTATTATCTAGCATCCATGGGTCAAACAGAGCGGACCAATGGCCTCCTCTGTAAAACCATAGGAAAAATGGCTGCAGGGAACAGGAGCCAATGGGATCAGAAGGTCACTGAAGCCGTGTGGGCTTACAACATCACTCATAAAACATCTACAGGTCACACCCCTTTTGAGTTGGTGTATGGTACTGAGGCAGATTTACCACTAGAGATAGAGATTCCGGCCTTGAGATTGGCACAGGAACAGAGGATGTCAGAAGATAAACATGTAGAGGCCAGATTGATACAACTTGAGAAGTTAGATGACACCCGACGCCTTGCACTACACCAAACAGATCCAAAAGAATCGACAAAAGGCCCGATTGGATGCTAAGATTCGCAAGGGATGGGAAAGACACTTTGCTGAGGGGGATGTTGTGCTATGCTTTGATAATAGATTAGACCACCAAATGGATAAGAAGTTTCTGCCACTGTGGGCTGGTCCATACCAAGTCATCAAAGAACGTAGCAATGGGTCTGTACAAGTTTAGGAGCTGCATGAACCATATGGCAAGAAGGTGATCAACAAGCATTACCTCAAGCCTTTCTTTGTGCGTTATGGTCCCAGGCATGGAAATGCAGTGCATTCCCTGCCTGGGGGGGGAAACTGTTATGGATAAAATAGTCTAAGGAAAAAGGCATTAATATGTATGTGTGTTTGTATATATGGCAATAGTATAATGAAATATGGTGTGCATAGGGCCCAAGGTTGAGGTTGCAGGGCATGACCATGTGCCACCCTTCCATGTAAGAGGACCCATATGGTGTGTTGTACATAATCCATAATAGTAATATTATAAAATGCAAGGTGGCATGGCTCCTCCATGTGCCACCCCTCCACCTAGGCTGCATTTAAGGAGATATGGCTCAAAGTCCATGGGAGAAGCAATATAAAATAGGTGGAGATGGATATTATATTGAGTTATACCCTCCATATGAGATAGGCCCATGTGGGGGAGGTATAGAAGGACCAAGAGAGCAAGTTAAATAATGGGGAAAGTAGGATGAGGTGGCAAGATTCCTTGTGCCAACCCTCCACTTGTCCTCCTAGAGGTTTGAACATATTATAAAATTGGAAAGAGACCAAGGGAGTATCATAGAATTGAGAACCACCTAGCCCACATGGGAGACTTTTCCACACACACCATGCATGTGGGAGGATACATTAATGTGGAGAGACCCCCTCTTTTGGCTATAAAAGGAAGGGGCTATTCCTTGATGAGACACACTCATTCTTGTAAAGCCACCTAGCTAGTATTTTGTTATTTCTCTCTCATCCCTTCTTTCAAATAAAGTATGGTTCTCTTCCCTTGATGTCCACATCTCAACATTCCTCCTCCTATCATGTACCTGCTTCTCTTCCCCCTCTCCCTTTCCCCTTGTGTCATAGTCTCCCTTTTCCTTCCCTCCACTTCTAATTCCTTGTTCACCCCTATGACATCCCTTTGCCCTCGTGATCTCCTTTTCTCTATGCCCTTTGAGCGTCGCCATACTTAGTCTCTAGCCTCTGATCTCGATAACTTTTTTGGCTAAAAGTGCTATGCAAGCACTTACACCCCTAGGCAAAGAAGTTCTATTGTTACATGTTAAGGATAGACTTCAAGGACTATTGCATACAAGCTGGCATAGGCCACCAAAGGTCCTTAGGCTCAAGGATTTGAGATTTTAGGGCTTGTTATTTCTCTTATGGAAGAAAAATGGTGGGTATTAGAAAAATAAGAGTGTTTTAATACTCTGAGGGCTAAAATAGAGACTTGGATACTCTCTAAGGACTTATACCTTAGATAGCGTTGAGTCTTCTTGGTAGAATTGTGAATATTATTTTCTCTCCAAGTTAAACAAGTCTACTATCTCTCTTCTTTGATAATGAAGAATATCAAACAAGAGGATTGGATTATCATACCACTATAGTCAGAATTAAATCCAAAACAACTAAAGAATGCAACTAAACCAACCAAGGATGTTGGAAAGAATTTCATAGAGGATCCTAGTCTTTTGAAACCTCCTGAATCAAACCACTCTAAGGAATCAAAATTCATTTTGGATCTACAAATATAAAAAGTTGTTAAGATCACATTAATTTATATTCATGTGTCAATAAAGCATGATACTTCCACCTATATTGTCTTTTTGTAAATAAATATGGTGGCCACATGAAAATCCATTCTTATCCTTTGAACCATGAAATTGAATTTTGGTAAAGATTCTTAAAATTTAATGTGCAAAAAAATAACTAGAATTGGGGCCAATATATTAGTTATAGATGGTGTTAATACAATCACCCATTGAGAAACTTAGTAGGTATGATGACTATGGGATACCAAAATCTCTAGGTACACATGAAACCTTTATGAAGAATTCCTCTTCTAATGGTTGGGGGAAATTTCTTGAAAGGAAACATGTTAAGCTTGCTATATGCAGATGTACCATTTGAGATTGATTAGTATCCATATAAAGACCACAAAGATAAGCAAAACTCTATTGTTCCTTTATTGATAAGTATCACAAAGTGTTAAAAACTCTATATGCAGATGTAGCACAAAGATTGATTTGTATCTATATAAAGACCACAAAGATAAGCAAAACTCTACTGCTCCTTTATTGATTCCACTTGGGTTGATATTAATATAGACCTTTGGGCTATGTTGATCCCCCTAATGAACTATGTAGGGATTTATAAAAAGAAACTTTATTTGCTAAATTTTGCATAAAATAAAAAGAGGTTTGATAAGGCTTACAAAAAATTGAGTATTCTTGAGATAAGTTTTGTCATTAAATGTAATATGGATTTAGGAGATCAATTTATTGTTAAAATATCAAGTACTTGTGTATTATGTGGAATTAAAAAAATTATACAACATTGAATAAGTTTTTTTCTTACAATACTTTTGGTTCATCCATCACAAAGTTGTGGTTCTTTGTTAGCTTTGACTTCTCCATCTGCCCATTACAGAGTTTCATATTTACTATACTATAAACATCCTTAACAACTAGTTCCAAAGCTCCAAAATTGAGGGATTGTTAAGATTTATTAGCATCTATCAACTTTGGCAATGGGGCCTTAACTTTTGGACCAAAAAAATGGTATATTGTTTTCAATTCTTAAATATGAGGTGATATGCTCTTATGCATGTGTAGCTTCACATACTCCTTGTGTGGTAGATCTGATGAAATGCTCCATAAATTTATGATTTTACTCAGATGCCATAACCAATCTAATTGAATTAAATTTGGGATGTTGTATAGCAAATTATAGCTTCTTCTTTCTAACAACCAAGCCTTCATCATGAAAAGAGATGAGTTTTTAGATAGTCCTACAAGCTCTTATTCGATGCTTCCAATGCCCACTTTTCTTAGCCGATTCATCCCTGGATGGATGTAATAGGGATGTAATGAACCCATCCAATATCTTCATTTATAGTAATGTTCATTGTGATGTTAAAATATATCCATTTAAAGATGAAGGGTTTTTATGTACTCTCTCCCCTATGATCGTTAATGTTTCAATCTTACCTTGCAATCCTTTATTCTCCTTTTGTAGCCTAGCATTACATCTTCCCTTCGTGATAATCATGACATATGAATCTTGCATAGATGAAATGAAATGTTGATTGCAACCCTATAGCATTCTAATCCTTGCATAAAGATTGATAATGGGTATGAAGAATATTCACCTAGTGTATTCTTTTAGCATGTTTTGCCTTTCTAAGTGAATAAGGAATTTAAAAAATCTAGTTTTTCTAAGATAAATTATATCTTGTAAGACAAATACTTCTAAAGAAAATTTCATTCTACTAAACGTCCTATGTTTTGTCTTTCACATAGGTGGAACCAAAAGAAGATTATGGGTACCTCGTTAACAAGTAGTTTGAGATTGATGCATCTAATACTCTCCTTTAATATCAACTTTCTCCAATCTAGCACCTAACTTTTATAATTTGGGAGAAAAATTACCCATAGAGGTTGCCACTTTGTTGTTGTAGGCCATGGTCACCACTATTGAGCCACTATTGCTCTTGCTAATCAATCATCCTACTCATGACATTGTCTCCATGCTTCCATCTCTATTGAAGTTAGCAATATGCATCTTTGCTTCTTCTTTTATCTGGTTCAATGCTCTGTGTTGTCCTCTGGTGGGCTCTCTAAAAACTATTTTTGTATCTCCTCAGTTTGCCTTGTTTGCTCCATGAATTTGAGAGGGGCTCTTGCCTTTTTATCTTGGCTTTAGATTTCATGGGGATTCTAATCAGCTTGTCCTTGTCACATCTTAAGGAGGGAGCTGTAAGAACTCCACACAACTAAAAATGAAATTGTGTTTCTAATGTCATACTCTTAAGTATCACTAATTGATTATTTTCCCCCATGTGTTTTGTGATAGGAAAATCACTCTCCTTGTTGATTCATTAAATTGATTAAATTAACTATATTCTATCTCAAAAAGCTAATGACAAATTATAAAAAAATCATTGCATTAAGAAATTTCAAGATGAGCATTGAAAAATCTTATGAAATCACCAATATCATTTTGTTTATGATCTACTTAAGACGTTGATAAGGAAAAAAAAGGAAAGACAACCAGGAACTATGTACTTCACCACGTCAGATAGCTGAGACTTCATAGGGATCAGTTGCAATGTGGGCTCATAGATGATGAGCTTATGAACCAAGTTCCAGAGCAAATATCCAGAGCACACAAATAACAAGTCAATCTCGCACACAATCTAACTAGAACACACACACGGGAACACACAAACTCTTTGAAAGAGGGGAAAGAAGGCTTTGACTTGTTATAGCTCTGTGTCAACCAAGAGGTGTTCATACACACAGTCGTTCTTTGTATGACAGATCAACCACACATGATGTATCTACAACACCTCCTTCTAGCAGCTTGTATAAGTAAAACAGCTCGTACTTATGCTTCTCGTAAGGAATCCTCATGCACAAAGAACCCCCAAGAATGCTAATCCATCGAGTCATCCCCTCCACCTATAGATTCATGAAACCTCAACGATCAAAGTCCCTATAATGACTTCCGTTCAATCACCATTGCATCTGCACACAAGTTGTACATCATACTCAGAATTGTAAGTAGCCACATCACGAGTGCTTCTAGCAGTGACAACTCCCAATCTGTCTTCTATTCTAGCTAAGCTCCCCCAGGTTGCCTGCACACTTGTGCATGATTAAAGGTAACAAACCCACAGCCCAAAAAAATAAGCGACTTGTACTTCATGTCGATTAGCCCATTAGCTCTCCGCTCAGCTAATCGTCCATCAGCCCTGTGCCTTTTTTTTTTCCAGATCATCACACCTTGTTGACAGCCCGTACACAGCCCAATTACCCTCTTAGATCATCACAACCCTCTACACCTTAATGCACTACTTTTGTACAACACTTTGAAGCCCATGAACCATCCATTCATCGACCCTCAGATCCTTTCCTCTCTCTTCCTTTTCCACTCTCTCCCCCCATGCAATCTCTCGCTCATCAACGTCTTCCAGCACTCTCCAGTAGTCGCCATCCCATGTATCAGCCCACTCGTTAGCCAGAGCATCCCCAATCCTTGATCACATAGCCACCTTGCATGCATACATTCCCTTCCAGATTTTCTAGCCACGTCATCATGTAGAATTTACCACTCTTTACCAAAAAAAAATGCAAATACCCCCAAGGCACATTAAATGCACATTTTGGACCTTTTAGTCACACAATTCCCACACACATTAGCATGCACATTAAAGCTTGCATGCACCCCCATACACGCACATGAAAAGCCCCTTGATATGGGCACCAGAACATATCAAATTCCCGTAACATGCAAGACCACATTGACTCAAGAAAATTAAAAAAAACACCATACATGACTTGATTTTACATGACCCCAAAAACATTTTCACTTGACCACACATTGGATACCCTTGCTCTGGAGGTCTGGTATAACCACATTGCATTTCATCATTTCCCATGAAGTCCCTGCAAGACATACTTTATTGTCTCAAAAAACTATACATTAGTCCATCATGCTTGTGAAAGAAAATTCCACAAATGCCAAAAGCCCACACCTACCCTAGATGTGTACAACTATGTGCCTACCCACAGCTATATACAGTGCTCAAAAACTTGATACAGGTTTTGTCCTATCAACGTTGCAATCAATGGGCTCTTCTTAGTACCCTCGATCTATGCTTCTACACATTGGAAGAAGATATCTAGACAAACCTTTGCTTAATCCTTTGACTTTCAAAAATACTTGGCCTAATTGTGCTTTCAATGCTTTGTCCCTTGTATCTAAGGAGCAAATTATTTCATGATAGAATGAATCAAACGTCTCACAAAGGGAATGACTTCTCATGATGCACGTTTTTTAAATATGTGACTCTTTCTATGTAATGTGATTTATCCTTACCGTGGATGCATCACAAATTTAGAGAGCTATATTTTTGAATAAACCGTAAAGAGTTAGTGTAGGGAACATTCCACACATTGAGAGAGAGTTATTCTTGAATAGATCATAGACTATTAGTGTGTAAAATGCTATATAGACAATTTGAAGACATAAGGCTATTGAATTTGGCTTGGCCAAGATTGAAGCAAGGCAAGTAAGGAAAGGCCTCGTGTCTTGCCAACCAAGGAACTTTTTTGCAATGCCTCAACAAAACATTGGTAGAAATCCATGCATGTTGAAGCACACCTATAATGGCTTGAGAATTTTTCCTAATGATCCAAATCAATCGAAAATAGTTACAAAGTGTGTAAGAGCTTATTGAACCCATGAAGTGTTGCTCTTAATTTTGGATTCGAAAGCCTATATGTGTGAGAACTACAACAAAATGGTACAAGTTAATTTTGTGGTTTACATGAATAGCCCTTGTGGAAACAAAGGATGAACGTGCTCTTTTGCTATAGTTTAATCATTAGCTATAATAAACATTTTGTCTATTATTGGCATCGTTGGAGTCTACTATTGTGAGTAGTTGCATGAGACATCTACCAAGAAATGGGTTTTGCTAGATTGTTGTCCTTGGATTCTACTATTGAGCATTGAGTAAGCAGCCTCATGAAACATCCAACAATCAATGGGATTTGCTACATAACTTAAATTCCTTAGAAAGGTAAAAAGGAAAGAACAACAATATGAAATTATTTTTTTCCATCATATTCATGCACAAATGAAGGATATGAAATTTCAATGTAATATTTTTGTTTCAATAATTGTAAACTAATACAATAGTGAGTCATGTATTCCTATTCTTTGGGAAACTCAAGAGGGTTGAAATAACAAGTCCTAGATAGCATGGTTTGAGTTGTCATACAGGAATAAAAGATACAAGTCTTGTGGTAAGACGAGCACCATGTAGGAGTTCCTAATATCACAAGCCAAGAGTCCATAAATTAGTGCTTAGGATCACCTGAATACCTAGACAAACAACTCCACACCTTGAGAAGTCTCTACCTTGTTAATGAGTCTTCTCCTTCCCTAGCACAACCTCAAGCAAAGGGAAATTGTAATCATCAATCACACTCAACAATTACATATGATTATGGTAGGCATTTTAAACTACCCTCTAGAAGGCATAGAGGGTGGAAGAAGATGCCCTCACTATTTCTTCACCCACTAGCTCCACACAATTCATCACATCATGCCTAAAATGTGTTACATGCAATGATTGAATTATAAATGTAACCATAAATTATTAATTCTTTGATCCTATAGTTATCATCTTAAGGGAAGGCCCACTTCTTAATGTTGATGTAACTCGCCCTACCTATCCCAAGCTCCTTAGTTGTTGGCCTACTACAACCCACCTACATCTCCAAGGTGGGCTTAGCCTATGGATGGGCGGTTATTGTTCTTGTTACTACTATTGTGAGTTGTTCATGTTACAAGCGCAAATGCTAGGCTTGCCTTAATGAGGAATGCTGATTTGTATGTGTGTTTATGCTTGTGAATTCTCTACTACTAGTAGTGATCAATTAGTGTAAACAATTTAAGCCAAGCGCCCAAGGTGGCTATTTGGTAAATGCCTCTAAGTGGAAATACAATGACGGTATTTCTATTACATGTCTTTGTATTTTTTGTTTCTATAAGGAACGAAAATGAGCAAGCTTGTGAGCTATAATTTGTAAAGCAGTAACCAAATCCACAAAGATAACATGGAGATAACTTGAATTATTTATTTGAATCTTGATTTCTATTAGGAAAAGTAAAATAAATTAATAGGTAGGTCTTTAGATTTTCTTGTATATAGGTGCATAGATGTACTGAAGGGATTTGAGGATTTCTTTTGTTATACAAAATAGGGACCCCAAATTGTTCCCAAGATAAAATCAATTAAGTAGTAGATAGGACCTAAATTAAGGTATAGACTTTGCTTTTAATTTCTACTTTTCATTAAATAGAGAGTGTGCTATTTCTAGTTGGAAAAAAAAGAATTCAAAAGGCAAACATGGGCACCAAAGTTAGGGGATCTTTGAATTGAGTGCTCTTATGGCAAAGAATGTACTGCGCTCACTGACAAAGGCTTCTCTTTTACTTTATGAATTCACGTTTTGAAATAAAGCATGCTCTCACTAAATTGCAAAGCAATGTCATGAGCATTCATGCTTTACTCTGACATTATACACATGTTTTGGAAACAATAGCATACAAAGAAATAACATACCAAAATACACCTCACACAACCTCTCACTAGGATTTACCAAGTTACCATATGGGAGTGAGTCTTATGTGACAAAGAGGGAGGGGGTGGATGAGGGAGCATTTCCACCTCTTTCACCAACACTAGATGTGAGTTTTTATGTGAATTATAGGCACAACAAGAATGAATATCTTGGGATCTCAAAGTCCAATATTAGCTTGAGTGTGGCATCCAATCCAAGGTTGATATGTTAGGGATTATCTAGATAAGGTTTGTTAAAACTAGATATTGATAAAGAAAGTAAAGGATTCCTTACATCAATATTCATAACAGTGATGCGAGTACAATAAGTCAATGCAAAAAAATATAAGCTCAAAGAAAAATCTTGATACAGTAATGCTGATAAGAATATTTGTGATCATGCTCTTTAATCCTTTAATTGTAAAAATCAGTCAAAGAGATGTAGGAATATAGATGATCTTCATGCACATCTTAGAAGTTTTGAATTCTCCCAATAATTGGAAGGATAGGCAAGTAGTCATTGATTTTGTCAAACCACCTTTTATATTTTACTTTAACTGCTTTTATACTCCCTTATTTTCATTAAAATCTATCCACTTTGTTAAACTCCAATCGAATCATATTTATTCCTATTTTTTAATGTTTACTGTGTGTTTTCAATAAGTTCAAAAAAGGAACTCAATAATTGAGTGGCATGACATAGGGCGATATGCCTCTTTATGCGTATAGAGAGAAATCCAATTTCGATTTGCTTGCAATTGGCCTATAAGGGGTTACATGTGAAAAGCATCTGGAAAGGGACATGTGGCATGGCCCCACTTGGTCACTAAGTCCTCATCCACCAGTGGAGCTGGACCTTACATTTGAAGTTGCTTTAATTCACAATGTGGTATGTGGAGTTTTTTTTTTTGGGATAAACGAGACAAATTTATTGATAGGGTGGTCAGCCCAAAAAGACCAGATTACAAAATTGTGGCTAGTTACTAGGGGCTACTTGCCCATGGCCTACGCCCACAGGTAGAAGGAAAACTGAAAACTACTTACCCAGAAAACCCGATAACACTCAGACCCCTCAGATGAGAACCAACTAGGGATGCTAGCAAATATGGGAGGTATGTGGGATAAATTTTAACAATACGTGCTTGCACATGTGGTAGTTTTCCATTATGCTTTTTGCCCTCCTATGAGTGTGCATATATTTTATATTTATTTAGCCACAGCAACAAGATAATACCTTTCAATTTATTTTTGTAACTTTTGGAGCACCTAGTACCATTTAAATCCAAATGATAACGTATAGCACTGTGAGGACAAAAACTAGGGGACCCTAACTGCAATTGGGCCATCTTGAAGAGCTTCGAGTGTTTCCATCATGCCACTCACAACACTCGTGACTCTATGTTCTTCTTTGGATCAAAGGTTGCTCTAATTCCTAGGTTTTTGATCCCTAGTTGCTAGGCTTGGAATAGATAGGTAGGTAGGTTGTCCCTCACTAAGAGCATTTGGTACACAATGTTATGCATTCGGCATCTTGCCCATATCAACTCCATGAAGGATTTGCAATCTCTACCTTAAACTTTGTTGAGAAACCCTACCATTAGGGTGCATAGAAGAGGAGGTTTAGGAAGTTGTGACAAGTTTGCTAAGAACACATTCTCATGTTTCAAGCCATTACATAAGAGGCTTTCTTGGATTAAAAAGCTCATGGCAATGGGGGACACAATGGACTTTGTTCCTTTTGACCTTGGCCTTGTTGTTAGGCTACGCTCTATCTTTGTTGAAACTCTACATGGCTCGCATAATTCGCCTGAATACTCATATTTCTCCGCAGAGGTAGCAATGTTAATCGAGGCTAGGACAAAAGTCGGGGAGACATCCCCGATTATCTCACACTTCATGGCCGTGCATTTCCATAGAGAGAGAGAGAGAGAGGATTTTTTTTTGAAAAAAATGCATGCTAAATTAAAAGCTGGTCATTTTTTTGGGTGAAGGGTCGTAATCGTGACGGGACAACGGAATATTAAAAAGAGAATATAAAAAAAGGGGTTGCATTTTCGAGAGTGGCCACCTGGCACCGAGTGCAGGGCTGTTTGCCACGTGTCAAGAAGTGGGGCCCGCCTAGACCAAAAGTGCAAGCCGAGAAGTCCGTGCGTTGCATCCCACGTAGTCAGGCACGTGCACGCAGCTAATCCAAATCTAGCGAAGGACACGGAGCGTCACTAGGCATGCAAAAAGTTAACGCAATCTAGATTTGGCGCGCGCCGCTAAATTTAACTGGACACGTTGCGTTGAAAATGCATTAACACCCTTTTCGTACAACATTGGTTACGGAATTTCCCCCTCTCATTGTCCCTCGAAAAGATAGCAATAGGTTTCTTTTACTGTGATAGTTGGACCGAGATGAGCTTTGCAACTTTACTCAATAAGGCTATGCTATGATCAATGTATGGGGGAACATATACGAACTAGGCCAATTGTGTTTAGTGCTCCTTGGCCTTTGTCCACTTGTAGGCTAGGGAAAGGTGGAGTTCCCACACTTTAGAGAATGACGACACCTTGGCAAAGTGTGAACCTTCGAGGAGTTGTTCACTTGTGTCTTGTCCATTGCCCACAACCAACAAATCTTATAGCCAGAAGGTCTAATCATGGACCACCACATTAACCACCATAATGGCCTCTTTTTCTTTGTTTCGGATAAAAGGTCGAATTCATTAAGGGTGGTCAACGCCTTCAAAAAATTGACCATATCAAAAAATTGGCCAAATGCCCTTGGCCTTCAAAGCGAAGAGCCTCATTTACACCTACCCTATCGGTGGGTCGCACACTCTTGTCCAAAGCTCAATTGAAATCAAGTACTCCACCTTGTGACGAAAGGCAAGCCTATTCCTATCTTCCCAAAGTGCCAAGGTTACCACGGCACCAAGATAAGGCTAGCTGGTAGCCATCATAGAAAGAAGCATCCCCCAACACGGGAATTCTCCATTGCGACCCAATGGTGAACCACGCCATCATGCCCGTCCTTCTTATGGCTACCTGTGAGCATAATGCTTTGGCAGACAACAAATCACGAAGACGGCTTTAATGAAGATGGGGCAAGATCTCACGAATATAGCCAATGAAGCAGTAGGAAAGGGGGTGTTGACAGAGGACGTGAACTTAGAATTGATAAAGCTCTTCCCAAAGAGACAGAAGGTCGGTTTCGTTCATGCACATGAGAAGTTGATATCGAGTCTATTGGAGGTATTGCCTTTCCATCGAGAAGCAATCTATAGTCAACTCTTCACGGATGACACAGTTCCATTCACACAAGAGGAACATACCTATTTGAAGTTTGTACTTAGGACTAGCTCAGACCCTGGCTCTAAGTGGGTCAAAGATCATAATGGCCTCTTATGATACTTGCATCAATCTTGTGGTGAACTAGAATGCCTAGTTTGAAGGGTCGCTTTGCTATACTTAATTAGGTTGTGGCAAGATGCCCCCACAAGGCTAAAGAAGAGGATACATTCCACTTCTTACTTAGGTATAGGGCGTGCCGAAGCTACCACGGAATGGTGCTTGCCAAACTGAATTTGCTTGTTTTAGTCACTAGATCTCAAATGGTGTTAGATGAAAGTTGCCTGCATTAGTGAGAGACCTTGAGAAGGTGCTAAGTTTTCCTAAATCTATAATGCATACTATGAAAGGTACACGCCACTAAAAAGCAAAGGCTTAAAAAAAAGCTAACAACTATTACTAGTCTCCTTCTTGTGAGTTTGCCATCACATCATGCTTATTGAAACAATCTTATCCATTCTTTTGGGCAAAAAGGTCAATTCATTGCCTCGGTAGGTTTTGAAAGGTGCTTGTTGGGTCATGGGTGGACTTTGTGAGCATGGATGGGGATGCTCAGTAATGCCAAGATGCAAAAGTGTCCTAAAGGAGGACGTTCGCTAAACAGAGAGAGAGAGAGAGAGAGAGAGAGAGAGAGAGAGAGAGAGAGATTTGTGGGGAAAAAAGAAATAATAAAAGCACAGCTTGAGTGATATCAAAATTTTGGGCTGCATAAGGCAATAGTTGAGCCTACTCTTTGCATAGAACGTTGATATCTTTAAGCAAGTTATAGAGCTTTCCTACCCTCTAATATGCCGTTTTTCTTTTTGATTTTGAGGGACCTCAAATAGATGGCATTTCTTCTTTGTTTTCTTTTAGGGGTCCATTGAAAGCCAATGCAAGAAGGTAGTGTGCATCAGGGCATGGATGTGTTGCTAGAAAGCACCTAAATTCAAGGGGTGATGGGTGGAAAAGATGCAAGATGTGAGAATGCATTTGGAATCCTCCTCTTGAATGTGAAAGCATGGGAAAATTTGCAATTCTCACAAAGATTCCATTTTCACGGCTAACATTCGGCTTTTGGTTAAGGGAGTCTTGACAACAGTAGTAGTGGTGGCGTTGCTTCATCTCCAAGAATGAAAAGCAGATATCAGCTCCGCACCTTGAATGTGAGCTGAAAGCAGATATCACCTTCTATTTTTGATGCACCTCCGCACGTGAGCTGGCAACACATCTATCCAGTGTTTGCTCCTACTTTGTAGTATGAGGAACCTGCCCCCACTTTGCTGCCCGCCACTCACATGCACATGGCTAACTACAAGGGGGGGCACATTTGCCTGTTTTCTGCTGGGCTTCGGGGAGGAATCGAATGATGCGGCAGCAGGGAGCTCCGATCTGATCATGGATGGGTGAAGGCGCATCCGGGAGAGGAACCTTTGTAGGGATTGTCTAGGACCCTTGGCAAGGGGCAATATATATAGAGGGCGACCCGCTAAGGAGCAAATTTACCGGTTGGCAGGAGGGGCAATTACAGGGGGAACGGTTGGGGTGTCCGGGGGAGGGGAAGGGGGGGGTGACCGGGAAACGGGAAGGGCCGGTAGTCGTCTTCTTCGCCATAGCCGGAGCTTCCGAAGCTCCGAAAACGCAACAAAACAAAAACAGCAACAAGAACAAAACGTCTTCTCGAACTGCGCACCCTCCAAACACACACACACACACACACACAGCAAGCTCAGCATCGCCATCGCCATCGCCATCTCCCTTCTTCTTCCATCTCCATGAAGATCACGGATCTTCCATTTCTCCAGCTCCTCCTTCACCTCCTTGGCTATGGCGGATCGTGACCTCCCATCCTCTTCCTCCTAACTCAGCCTTTTCCCCCACCCACCTCTCTCGATCTCACGAGCTTCCCCCCCCCCTCCCCCCCTTTTTCCCTCCTTGTCGCTTGATTTGCGCCTTCGATCCCTCCCCCCTCCTCTATTCGTCGAAATCGCATCCCCCCCGCCTGCTCCCATGCTTCTATCACGCTCCCTCCTTCCTTGCCTCGCTCCCTCAGACTCATGGAGCTCCAAATCGCCTCCCTCTTTCTCGTGCATGTACGTACCCGACCCGCTGCATGCACGGCTCCCGCAGCCGTGTTTTGAATCTGCCCTGTTTGGGAGGAAGCAATGGAGAAAGGACACGCTGCACGACTGGGCTGCCGCCGGCGTTGCCTGTGTGCGATCCAGCTGCGTCGCAGCAATGACTGTGACCACGGAAGTGAAGGGCAGATCCGATTGGAATCAAGCTCAGCTGATCGTGGAGGACTTACGGCAAGCTTGTGATACACCTGCGGAGCGTTTAAATCAGCTCATAGATACAATGGTAGCCGAAATGCATGCAGGCCTGGCCGTGGAGGGCGGCAGCAAGGACTTCAAGATGATTCTTACGCATGTTGATAAAGTACCGTCTGGGTACATATTTCCATCCGGAGAGAGTCGCCACTTAGAAAGTATTTTTCATGCGCAACATAAAAATATAGCAGCTTGAATAGCCGACGGATATGATTCATAAGTCTGTGATACCGCCGTGCGTCCTTACTCTGACTTTCCTTAATACCTCTTATCTGACGTTTAGGATTCGTGTGAGACTGTAAGTTGTTTGCTTCATTTTCGATGATCGCACTTTATGGTCTGATCCCTGCTATTTTAGATCTTCGTGCGAAAGTGGGTCTTCTGAGCATGAAACTGCAAGTTAACGAATTTTCACCGCATTGAACAGGGATGAAAAAGGCCACTTTTATGCGTTGGACCTTGGAGGAACGAACTTTCGAGTCTTGCGCGTCCACTTTGGTGGCAAAGGCTCTGCGTTAACCGATCAAGATTTTCAAGAAGTTTCGATTCCCCAAGAGCTGATGGTGGGGAAGCATGAGGTACTTGAACTGAACGCTGTTTTGAAGGCGCAATGTTGTTTGTCATTCAGTTTGGATATCTGAAATGAGGTTGGTCTCAATCTACGGTCTAATGTACAGGAATTGTTCGACTTTATAGCCGGAAAGTTGGCCAATTTCGTGTCAGGAGAGGGTGACTGCTTCCATCCACTTCCAGGTCGGAAACGAGAGCTTGGTTTTACGTTCTCCTTTCCTGTGAAGCAAACGTCTATCGACTCTGGGACGCTTATCAAGTGGACGAAAGGTTTTTCCGTAGAGGGAACGGTTAGTTTGATGTCGCCCTTAAGCTTCTTCTCTTCAATTTCAAAAGTAGGCTTATTACATATACGCCACTGTTTATTCCCATCGCAGCGTCTATCCACACTGTTCATAGGCTATGGAATATCCCGGGAATATATATATATATATATATAGATAGATAGATAGAGAGAGAGCTCGGTTTGGAAACTGTTTCCTCAGCTTTCTCAGCTCTCTTTTACAGTTTACACAGCTCACCCTAGATAGTTATCCCAATTATGGATATAACATTCTCCCACCCTTTAAAATAGATTTATGCAGGCATAAATCAGGGTAGGAACACTAGTCAATGATTCTCAGACCATACGTCTCATCCAAAATGAGATTCCATTAGAAGTATCTGTAACGTATCTCTAAAGAACTTGGAATCTATACAATTACCATACAAGGTAAATTGAGAAATATCAGTCTAGAATCTTCTGAACAAACTCAGGAATTGATTATGGCTTGCTTACTCAATTCTTGTCTGAGGGTAAGCAACATTCAACATCTTGTTGAATATGCTGATTTTGGTTCATCTCAGAATCATAACAGTTTTCTGTCAAACAATATTAGTGCTGTAATCTTTCAATATCATGACATAATTCACCAAACTTTTCTTTTAGATATAGATTCATTGTAGTATATGTATGGTAGTATCTGTCCAAAAACCCATAGAATCCATCTGAATATCTATAGGTAAAAGAGGAAAGTATCAGTCTAATATTCACTCAGCTGATTTAGAAAACCTAGAGACTGTCTGATCCATAAGAAACTTTATGAGTATATAGACTTTACCCGAACCAAGGTCTGTGCAAAGTTTTGTGTTCTTAATAGAAGACAACAGTGAAAACTTTACTAAATCTCATGCCCATCTAGTAGATCTCTTATCACCCTACCCAAAAACCATCGGGTACGACTTTTTATAAGACTCCATGCCAAAAGGCAAATCATGATGCTATATAACTGAACGTTTCTAATGAACTTCTTTCACAATCACATTGGTCTTAATGAAGTGATCAGCTTTACTTAACACTGACCAAATAGCATTTGTTCTTTCGCCAATTACCAATCATCTGGAAGGTATTAAACTGGTTACAGTTTACTGAGATTAAGGGCCCGTTGGTATAGGTTTCAAATTTTTGCTGCTTAGAAATCGTAATGCATCCATTAATAATATCTGTAGTGTCCCACACCCCTATAGACCATCCATCTATTTGGATTATCATAAGCATAGACCTTGTTTGGGTCCAAATAAATCCAAGTCGAAACGAATCCATCTTGGACTTGTAAATTAATGAATCTTTTGCTAGATTCTTGATCTGTCTCCCCTTTAAAATAATAGGGCTGCCCTGATCTGTACGCAACCAAAATACCTTGGGCTTGAGGAAGGGGTATGAGTGGAAACTCAGCTAAGTACATAGCTTGACCCCTCTATGTCTCTCTTGATATGAGATGCATATTTCTAACATGCTCATCTATGTCTGATAAGACACATTAATGGCACACCTACCAACTCCAGGTGGGGCATCTTTGGATGGAATTGATCAGCCATCCTTTCTTCCTTTAACCACCCATGAGCAACATTCGTTGGATTAGGTTTGGCCATATATGCAAGGGAGGCTTTCAATTCCTCCTGGAGATGATTCATGTCCTTAATGATAACCTGAGGATCTCGATGGTTTCTTTCTGAAAGAACCTCGTCTTCAATCTCAATAAAAAATGTGGTCCAAAGTCGACGTATGATTACTCCCGTGAACTTCCATCAAGATGAATGGGGAGAGCATTGCTTTGAAGTGAGGAAGAGCTGTAGAAAGGATCTGCTTATCAAGCTAATCACTCGATGGAGAAACTCTGCTGCTGGTTGGCGAAGCTACTAAAGCAAATGTTTTATCAACCTTCTGTTCACGCTGTTCAAGCAGCTATAGATCGCAAGTAGTAGGGAGAGCTAGGCATTGTTGATAGGATCTTCACAATGCAGATATCTGATTGGCAACATTATGCAGGGGGAGCACACACTAGTAATTCAACAGGTCGTTCGGCAACAGACCAGCAAGCCTGTTCTCAATCAGCTATAAACAACTCAAGGCTTGGATTAAATGAGGGAAAGCCGGAGCAAGAGACAGCAGGGACGACTTAATGAGGCTATACTTTTAGCAAATGCCCACACATGCATAGGGAACTACTTTTGGGCGAATTTCTACTTCTCTCAGTGACCTCAAAATAATGCTCATCTCAACTAGTGTTTACCAAAAGTAGTTCCCTATGCATGTGTGGGCATTTGCTAAAAGTATAGCCTCCTTTGGCTTACTCATAAGTGCCGTATGCAGTGGATATAAAAGTTGCATGTTCTAAACAATCTAAAGCTTAAGTTGCATGTGAAAAGTTAAGGCTGAACTAAAAGCTGCATCCGCTAGATGAGCTGCATGCACTTAATGATCAAAAGAAAAAGTTACATGCACCAGATGATGTAAAGCAAAAGCTGCATTCTTTATGCACGCTCACTTTCCTGCATGCATGAGTTTCTAGCTAAAGCATATGCATACAAATCATGCAGACATTAGACACTATTGCATGTCACAAAAAGTATCTCGAGCCCTTGCATGCATACTAAAAAGAACGATGCATAATCCACAAAGACTTTTGTGTTGGCGAAATTTTTCCACAGGCTATTGCATGGAAGCTTGTCGCCTATCTAAATGGGATTAAATACGACGACGTTTGCATGCCAGCCACCCAGGCTACTGTACCATCCCCTTCGGTCTTTGTACAGCCTTCCCAAGCTGCCACACAATCACCTTGGGACTGAAGGTGCATGGTGGAGAGGGAAGAGAGAGGGTAGGCTAGGGAGAGAGATAATAATACTCAAAGAGAGACATAATGAAATGGACATGTAGACCAAAGAGCTTGTAGGCTTGATACTTGATTGATTTGACACTAGACAAGTACAACGCTTATATAAGAGCACACACACACAAGCACAATCTCTATCTTTGTTTATCGCCTTCTTTGGATGCCAAAAAGCAAGTTTGATTTCAGCTATAAAGAGAAGTATGGAGCGCTCAGTTTCAAAAAAATCAGCTCGCTGGTCTTTTCAATCGCTAGAGGTGGTGGCTCTCTTCTTGGAGAAAGTGGGAGAAGCTGCAGAAATTGAGATGGTCGTCTGTTCGACGGTCTATTTGGGGCATCTGTGCTCAGAATTCGGCTCTGAGTTGATCTAAAGAGTTGAAGATCATATTGAGAGCTACACTTTTCGTTTTCACTTCATCTCAATCCGAGGTTGTGGCGAATAGTTATGGTCAAATTTGTAGACAGCAGCTGTGTAGGAAGCATGTTGACTTTTCTTGTACTGCTCTTCTGCTCTTTTTGTAAACTCCAACAAGGCAGTGTCGCCTGAGGAGTAGTGGTGAGCAGAGCATCTTCTGTTTGTGGCTATTCCTCTGATATATTCGTTCTTCCTTCGTCCTTTGCATCTCTTTCTCTATTGTCTACTCGTCGCAAGATTGTCTTTGAGTGGTGGTTGATTTCTTGCGTTCCCGGGTTTTGCTTCTTGAGAAGAATTCGTGTAGAAAAGCTGTGGTGTTGCAACCTTTGCTGATTGTGGTAGTTGTGAGTGTTGTGTGAGCCGGTTGTGTTGGTGGTGTGGTGCCAAGCCAAGTGTGCGCTCATCTATCTTTTCCCACCAGCCTTCAATAAATTAGAGGGCAGTAAACTAACAAGTAACCAGTCACAACACTGTTACATTAACAATTCAGCAAAAGTATTACCAGCAGATTGGGAGCTAGAGTGTCCTTGCACCAAGACAAAGACACAGATTGGCCCCAAACCTTGGCGCCCCTTTTTTTTAAATTAAGTGAGAGGCCCTGAATTCCAGGCTACATAAGGGATACATTCCTTCTTACAAGTGGGACATTCCACATCCCATTGGGCATCCACATACCCTGCATAACCTTTATTGTTCACCGCTCTCACTAAACCTGGCAATAAGAATCCATCTCTTTTCCAGATTGACTGCACTTAGCCTGGAACTGTTACTAGCAGCCCACTCAGCCACTCAGTTCCCCACAGCCGTCACTAGTGCCCAATTAACCAACTATCTACTCAAAGTAGAAAAAGAAAGCATACACAAGCTTTCTCCTCGGGCGAGGGCTCACCCTATGGGTCGCACATATTTTGATACAACTTGTTTCCCATAAGAGAACTGGCATCACAACACAACAAACACGATGGTAGTCACACTTGAACCATTCCTCTTGGTGTTCCAGGGATACTTCCCCTTCCAAGCATGGCTTCTCAACCCCTGCCTACTCAACAATGAGGATGTGCCAAAGATGTGCCGTCTGCATAGCAACCATTGCCTGCATGTGACCCATCGCCTAAAGAAATAAAAAACATATTCCCACACGGAATATGTTACTTGCCAAAGCCAGCAAATAGGATATACAATGAATTTGAACCCACTTGCATTCAATGCTCTTCCCACTCATAATAGGCATCAATATCACAACACATTAGCCCTGTAGGGCTCTGCTCTCACACCCATGTGACCATAGGCCACCATTCTCAGTGCAAACACTTGCATTTAATCTGGGAGTGGTTACTAGCAGCCCAAACAAGGCCACTTGCTCCCCAGACAACCACAAGTGTCCATTGACTCACGGGTATACCCAAACAATGGGTGAAAGCATAGCTGAACTGACCATGATGCTCAGAAGCACGAACCACCTCTGCAAGCATTGTACTGTAGTAGCGAACAATTGAATCGTACAGTAGGCCGTACCAACTGTTGTACGATTCTGTATCAGCACTAATTCATGGACCACGTATGACTGTACACAACTTCTCAATCCCCTTTCGTACCATCGTACGTCCACTTGCTATCTCTGTTTGTCCGTGCCGAAGACCTCAGGAGATCTCGTCATCCCGTACGTGATCCTGCTGTGCATTTTTCTTCATGAGGCCTTCTAAGGCCTTCCTTTCCAAATTCTCTTGCATGGGCTTGCCACTTGGCAGCCCACGTTTTAGTTTTCCCCTAGGGGCTTTAATTTGCCCCTAAGCCCTAGTTGGTAAACACTAATGACCAACGTAGAGCTCAATTGCCACTTGCCCCCTCTAGTGGGACCAAACCAATGACAAACTTCAATTTCTAAGGCTCTTTGGGTCCCTCTTGGCCCTAGACCTTACATTTTCCCCCAAGGTACAAATGCTAGGGATTCTAGCACATCAAGCAACCCTTGACCTCGCCCCTTGTTTTCCCAGGGTCCTGCCCACATGTAGGCCAACATTCATGCACTAGAAATCACGCCCTCGTGACAATAGTTCAGACAGCCACTTTTTGTTTCGCAACCCATTGTGTGTATGCATGTCGCATAGGTGGTATAGAAGGCAAGAAGCTAGTGAGGCTGATTTGGAAAGCTTGTAGGCAGTGTAATTGGAGCCCCTCATGGATTGGTAGGCTAGATATCATAGTCTGCTTGACTGGTTTCCCAATTATAGTTTGGGAATGGATAGTTACTATTGGTGACTTGATTAGAATGTGGTTAATTCCTCTCTCTCTCTCTCTCTCTCTCTCTCTCTCATTCCTCCCTTGTTGCATTGAGGACATGAGTTTTTTAAGTGGCAATGGGTTGCCTGAGGTTTTGTATCGTGCTGTGTCTTTGTTGCTTAAATGGAATTCGGCTCACATCTAGAGGGTATATTTTATATTATATTTTTGAGTGACAATTGGTTGGAATCAGAGTTTTGAGTGCAAGAATTTTATAAATACAAGTGCTTGTTCTTCTCACCATCTTCTGGTTAATATAACTTTTTTGGTTCGTTTCTTTGATAGGCTGGTAAGGATGTTGTGCAAGCATTAAATGAAGCCATGGAACGACAAGGCCTGGATATGATTGTCACTGCTTTGGTATCAACCTTCACCATTGTGCATTTTTAATAACCTTCACCATTGTGCATTTTTAATATTGAGAATTATGTTGTGGCATACTTTTGAGAAGGAATATTGGCTTTAGGGTGGCCATTGTTTTTTAAAAGCTGCAGAAGTCTTTAAGAGTATTCATCTTGCAAATAGAGATTAATTTACAGGGTATATGTTGAGTGGCAGCTTCCTTTGTTGAAAAGGGAAGAATTACAAAAAAATTAAATGAAATACTTACGTTTTAAAAATCAATTTCATACGTGTTTGTGCCGATGCCAGATTCTGTTTATGGGATACAATAAGTTATTGATTGAAAAAGCTTGTGTTTTTTGCATTTTGTATGAAAATATGTTGTTCATGGCGAATCTTTTGTAAAAGTAGGTGAATGATACAGTTGGAACACTAGCAGTGGCATCAGTGGGGGCATCAGGAGGTCGCACTCAAGATGAAGAAGTTATGATATCTGTAATACTTGGAACTGGGACTAATGCATGTTATGTTGAGCGGATTGATGCTATACCAAAATGGCAAGGACCTAAGCCAAGTTCAGGAAAAATGGTAAACTATAGTTTTTTTGCATATGTTGTTGTGCGTGTGCATGTGTGTGTGTGTGTGTGGAGAGAGAGAGAGAGAGAGAGAGAGAGAGAGAGAGAGAGAATTTTTTAATGTTAGGCCACAAGGCAGGGCCCTCACGGGGTCATCAGTGTTAGAAATCACCCAACAGAGGGTACGCACAGCCGAAGACCAATAGTGCTCAAACAGTGTGGTGTGGGATGTGGAATCAAAAATTTCTTAAACTTATGTGCATAGAATAGATGTGCAGACATATCAATAGACAATGAACCAGCTAGATAGAGAAACCACCTATATCCGTCCAAAGCTATGGACACAATACAAAAGAGATAGATCCAGAGTCCCACCAATGGTGTGGTCCTCTGATCTTACCTCCTATTTTCTGGCTATCTCTAGACTCGAGCCCGCGTGCTCCACCTCGAGCGTATGTAGACTCTCCGTCCTTGATCCTTGCACCTTGCTGCCCAAGATGATGACAGCCAAGGCTCAGCCCTTGAGAGCTCAGTCTGCAGCACACCTTCCCCTCTCCTTCACCTCCAGGATGAGGCCCAAGGAAGTATCTTCTGGCTGCTCCTGTCTGCTGCCCTTTTGCTGAGTTGCTGGATGATGAATTGAGGCCTGAGGACTCTCCTTTTATATGCCCAGACATGCCCAAAATAACCAACAAGGGGAGGGGCAAATAGCCGACTCAGTCAGCCCCTCCTCAAGCTCCAACTATGGTTCTATGGTGTTGTACCCCTCTAAGTCATAGCCACCATCTGATCCTGAGTCTTCAGGTCCTCTCGAAGAATCTCCCTCTGCTTTAGTAATACCAGCCAAGCACCCACACAACTCCAAGCACTCGTCGCTGTCCCCTTCACGAAGGATCCTCACTTCTCTTTTGGCCAATCCTCAATGTTTGACATCCTGACAGTAGCACTGGGTCCATGTATTTAATCTCAGCAGCACACGGAGTGGCACATCAAGAAAAGTTTCCCTACGGCCACCTAAGCTGACTCCTCTGACTTTGAGTTGGCACCCTTCTTCATGTGATCAGTCTTCTTCTTTTTGCAATCTTTCATAAAATGTCTCGGCTCATCGCGATAGAAGCACTTAGCACTTCCTTTCTTTCTCTTCTTGTTGTTGTCTTCATCTAGAGAGTCCGCTCCATTGTCAGTTTTGGGCTTGCTTTTGCTAGGCTTACCCTTGCCCTTGCCTTTGCTCGCGTCATGAGCTATCAGGCCTTTGTCTTCCTTATCAATACTGTTGTACTTCTTTTCCCGAGCTTCTTGTTGTAGCAGTAATGGAACCAACTCCTCAAAAGCACTGGTGTCGCCCTATGCCATACAACTCGGGGGGTTCCGTTGAGCCATACAACTCGGGGGGTTCCGTCGAGCTTGCTTGTCTCACCCAAGTTTGGGATTTGGTATCTATTGGCCATGACAATGAACTGAAATAGAAAAAGGTTTTAGAGTGTTGTACATGTATTCCTCTCGCTTGGGAATCCTTCAAGCGCCTGCCTCCTGAACCTGAGCCTCCCGTCTGGGTATAATCCTTCAGACACCAAAGCTGATTCCTCTAAGCAACCAATCAAGATCGTCCTTCAGCAAGGCCCTTGCCTTCACGCTCCACTTCTCGAGGACTTCTGTCAGGGCTCTGATACCATGTTAAAAAAGTGAAATCCCTCCAGAAGGTATCCCGAGCTGAAGACGATAGTTTAGCCCAGGAATTACACACGGAAGTGTTTCACTATGGAATCAAGCTTCATCAAGTGTGTGTACTTCAAAACATATGGGTAAATGCAAACTAGCAAATAGACTGTGTTTATAGACTAATATAGAGGCAATACTTTATATTTCTGTCCGTCCACAAACTGGACAAGATAACTCCGGACTTCATTCACACAAGGAGTGGTTCCTTCACTTAGAGAAAATTGATAGTGACCATGTAGAGCTAGGAGACTCTACATTTCATCAAATCAAGGGTACTTCTATGTTCCATCTAGGATATGGTAAGGCATGACCTCTCCTAGGAGTTAGGAATGGAGGGATGCAGTACAGATTTTAAAAAACAGTAACAAGGAGGGCCTAATAATACAGTGCAACAAATGTGTGTGCTGGGTCCCTTGGGTCCCTTGACGTCCTATGCTAAGGACATTCACACATTCTTTGGTCAGGGATTCACCTGTACATAAACAAAAATTATAAGTGATTTTTATACAATATGATTTGTGCAGCAATCTCAATTCAAAGTATATATTATGCTTCTAATTTGTCTTAGAATCTATGGATTCACCATAGTGGGAAACTTACGGACTCCAGCATCTTTGAGGGTCTTAAAGGTGTCTATTGATTTCATTGCAATGGAGAGTTTTTTATCTCATACAAGTCTTGTTCTTTTGATAGATCATCAGTATGGAGTGGGGTGGATTCTCTTCATCGTATTTGCCAAAAACCCAGTATGATAATGCTCTTGATGATGCAAGTGTCAACCCAGGTGAACAGGTATCTAGATTGATGTTGTGGTTTAATATGTTTCTCAAGCAAAGCAAGAAGAAGGCAGAAACAATAAACTGTACAGTGGATGCTACAGTACCTTTGTCTAAGTGTCCTGAGCTGGCTGATTGTTTTGCAGCAGTTCTGCATCAAATTTTTTGATGAGCATGCCTAATGGTTGTGTTGGATGGCTTAGATATTTGAGAAGCTAGTTTCTGGCATGTACCTGGGGGATCTTGTTCGGAGGGTCTTACTAAGGCTGGCAGAGGAGACGACTCTTTTTGGACAAACAGTGCCACCCAAGTTACTTATTCCCTTTGTTTTGGGGTATGATCTTTTCTGAGCCAATGGCAAAATGTGTGTTATTGCTTGCTTTAAAATTTCAATGTTTTAACCTGGTTTGTTTTATAAATCTTATTTAATGGCTCAGATAGACAAAATCCAAGGGGCAGCATATTGATTAGAACACAGGCCTAGCTTTGCCTACTGGTTGGTTTTCCTTCCTATTGTTTAGTTTTGTTTGTGTAATCTTCTAAAGCCTCTGTGTGTGTGTGTGTGTGTGTGTGTGTGTGTGATGCCCGCGATCATATGTTATCTCCTGAAAGGCATGCATGGTCTCAACTACTTTTGCATTTAAATCTGGTTGACCTTTGGAAGGAATTGCAGCCTTTGTCACCGGGCTACACTTTTCAACATAATGCTCTTTCCGCTTATCAGGCAAGACTGGATCGTTGGTATAGTGTCGCTCCCCAACAAAATGGGGATTTCGCATGCAAAATGTGGATTGACTATGCCTTTGTGCATTCAGACCATGCACCACTATGGCTGCGGTTATCTTTTCATAAGATGCCAGAAGATAGATTGCCACAAAGGCGACATCTAATCATCAACAATAGTTATTTAAAACATGCTGAATTCAGGGCAATGGTTACTGAAGCAGCTCATTGTCTTTCCTCTAGCAGCTATCTTCATGCTGATGATGCATGGGCTTCTTTTATTTCTAAAATGCAAATGGTGATTAGAGATTATGGCAAGTCTTACATGAAGACTCTGAGGGAAACCATTACTCAGGCCAAGTCTACTTGTCAAGACCTCACTAAACTCAGTCATCATCGTTCGTTATCCATGCATGAGCAAACCACACTATGTCAGGCTAGACATTGTCTTAAACTAAATGATCACAGGAAACTGGCAAAATGGGAGACTAGAGCAAGACAAAGAGCCTTCACAGATAAAGGTTGCTCTTCCAAGGAATTTTTCAATAGTTTGCATCAGAGGAGAATCAAAACAGAAATTTGCAGAGTGCTTATGCCCGATGGATCATGGACTACTTCACGGTCACAGCTTGTCTCTGTTTGTGTGCATCACTTCTCCTAGCAATTTGGCTCTGCAGCTCCGCCCTCGCAACAGGTTTTGCTTGCACGAAATTTACTGTTGCAAAATGTTTCTCCAATAATTTTCCCTACTCAAGCTCTGGAATTGGAGGAACCCTTTACTGAGAGGGAACTGTCAGATGCAATCAAATCATGTGGCAGATGGAAATCCCCCGGATGGGATGGTTTAACAGTCGAGTTTTTTCTAGCATACTGGCCTATTTTGAAGCATCCATTACTATATATGGTGAATGCTGCATGGCAACATAAGAAAATGCCAAACACATGGAAGAGAGGTCTTGTTAAACTCCTTCCTAAAAAACAAATTTGTGAGTCTTTGGCAGACTGGAGACCTATCACTCTTATGCCCGTAATTTACAAAGTCACTACCAAAATGATTGTTGCTCGGCTAAAGGGGTTTTTACATGATGGGTTGCATCCTGCACAATATGGCTTTGTCCCGCGTAGACATATCACCGATAACATTGCCAATGTCTACATTGGAATTGAATATGCCAAATACACACAGCAGGATGTTTTGTTATTGCAAGTTGATATTGCCAAAGCTTTTGATACAGTTCAGTGGGATTTCATTTCATCGACTATGCAGGCTTTGGGTTTTGGCACAAAAATGCAGCAACTCATCAATTGGCTATATCAAGATAGTGAAGCTGCCTGCATACTTTCAGGAGATATTTCTTCATCCTGGACTCTTGCTTGCTCTGTCAGACAAGGATGTCCACTGAGTGCTTTACTTTTTGCCATAGCCACTCATCCACTGCTTCAATATCTGGATCACCTCTTGGACACTGACCAGCTGCACGGTTTGGAGATTCTTGGCAGTCGCAGCATGATTGCTCAAGCATATGCTGATGATTCTTTCTTTACTCCAAAAAATACTCGGGCTGATCTGTCCATGATTATGCATGCTCTTTCTACATATGGATTGGCTGCTGGCCTTCAGGTAAATTTTCAAAAATCAAAATTGCTGCCTTTACATGCACAGGACTGGCACAATCTTTTGTGGCCTGGGGAAATTGTCCCTGCTTCTCAATTCATTCGACATCTTGGTTATCCTCTAGGCTGGGGACTCACCCGTTCACAACAAACTGATTGGGTGCTAGTAAAGTTATGGGCAAAACTTGAATATTGGAAGCTTGCAACTTGGCCATTACATGTTCGTCTGCGAATTACACAATCCATTTTTATAGCATACATACAATTTTATCTGCCTCTCACTATGTTCACTAAGGCAGATTTGGTTTCATTTATGTCAGCTATCATGGAAATTTTCTGGCATTCAAAACATGGCAAGAAAAGTCTCAGATTACTCTCCATGCATCGTCTCTGCTCTCCAAAGATGCACGGGGGTCTGAACATTCTCAATATTCAAATGCATTTGCTTGCTCACAGGGGGAAAATGATGATGCAGTTTCTACAAGGAGATCAGCCTTGGGCTTTTATGATCCGCTCTCTCTTATTACATCTTCATACATCTGCTTTTGGGAATTGGCAACCTACTCAGTGGGAATTTTTATTTGGCTCTATCCAAGGCAAGATCAGAGGATGCCCTTTTGTCTCTTCTCTGCTTCTTGATTGGAAACATATTCTATCACACTTGGAATGGAAAGGAAGGGACTCTCTCTCGGGCAACTCTTTGAGGGTAGAGAATCTCTTTTGGTCTAAAGTATTCCATCCACCTTTGGCCATACAAGAACCCCGACGTTCTTATTTTCTCTCCTTCAAAGGCATTTCATCTGTGGCGGATGTACTTCAAGATGATGGCACAATTCTATCTTTTTCTTTGGCTGCTCGCAAACATGGCTTGGGAGCTCATTATCGTCCTTTATGGCATAAAATTTCAGCAATGCTCCAACCGTACTTGCCGGTACCTCATTTAGAAATTCAGCATCGGCTTGAGGATTGGATTTTACACTCTCCTTCCTCATATGTCCGTCCTTTGAAGCTTTCACGTATTACAGTGTCATCACTATATAAAGTGTTATTACCTCCACCTTGGATTTCCAACAGAGCAAATACTGTTTGGCATATGGATCGTCCAATGAAGTGGTGGAGAAAAAGGCTGCGTCTCCTTTGGCATTACAAAGTCCCTCTTCGACAACAGCTTTTCTTATGACGAGTTCTCCTTGGCATTTTTCCATTTGGACAGTTACTCGCACACAGACATATTGCTTCAGCTGTTTGTCACAGATGCTCGCACTCTACTAAATCAATGCTCCATATCTTTTGGTCCTGTCCAAACACTTCTGATCTCATTGCTCTCATCAGACAGAGGCTTCGACAATGATTTCCTACTGTTACTTTTGGCAGATTTTTCTGGTTGTTTGGATTTCATCCCCAGAGACAGGGTTTTGATTTATTTTTTGTATGGGTGCGATATTGGACCCTATGGACTTTATGAATGGATAGAAATCATAGAGTCTTTGGTGATCCACTATTTTCATCCTTAAACGATCTCTGCAACAATCATTCTACGATTGTTTTCAGACTCGTTTGATAGATCAGGATGTGTATACAGCTTATACTGAGATCTTTTGTTGAGTAGCTACTTCGTTTTTGAAGCAGCTATGAACGTAATTATTCCATAGAAATAAAAGGTTTCTTCTCACCAAAAAAAAAAAGTGTGTGATGCCCGCTTAGTGGCTCCACCCCTCAGCTCATTGTATCAGTTTCTTCTAGCCTCATAGACCCTTTGGTCTTCCGAAGACTTTCAATAAACTCTCTCTCTCTCTCTCTCTCTCTCTCTCTCTCTCTCCTGCTCCGTCCGTCTCTCCTACTCCCGTGCTGCTTCTCTGCTTGCACCTCCCATTCTTGCCTAGCGCGTAGCACTTAGCCTTTCTCGCTCCCGTCTCCTTCCGTCTGCTATTGCAACAACAGCACGGTACAGCAGCAGTGCACCGGCAAGGGGTGGTGCCCAGGACTAGGTCGCAGAGGCAGCAGCAGCAGCCTGTTTCGAATATAGGTTGCACAGGAGGGGATAGCCCTATGTTCAGCCCCAAGCTGAGCTGAGCCCCTGGGCTCACTCCGGGGTGTTAGAGACAGCAAGAGGGTCCCCAACTATTTACAGGCCAACATGGAGTTCCCGAAGGTGAAGACCTTTGTTGCAACCCCTATCAGTAAACCCTCCTACTCCGACATTGCAGCAACACCTAGCCCATACACATTGCATTACAAGCGGAGGGTTAGCTCAGAACCACATCAGCAGATATATTTTCTACAGCAGGAAGTAAGGGAGCTCAGACTTATGGTTGCAGCTCTTGGGAAGAAAGTGAAGGAGATGGAGAACAATGGCAAGCAAGACATTAGCCTCGCTCGTGAACTGTTTCTTTCTACAATGACCAGCAGAGAGTGGTTTTCCAGCCCACCATTGCCACCATTAGTCCCATCGTCACTATTGAAGGTGCTTGTGAAGGGTCGCAACCTTTACGACGTCTCTGCAAGACAAATGATATCGAATTTCAAAGTCAATCCAGAAGAGTGCAGCTTGTCAATCTGACGTATCTATGGAAAGATATGGGTATTTGAAGATCTGCCTACCCAAACTGTCCAAATTTCGCATTTTTAAATTTCTTTCCAATTTCTTAGAAATTTTTTGGTGATTTTGGGATTTTTGGCCTCTGTTGCAGTTGAGGTCACAACTCTGCACATTTCAACCAGTTTTTTGCCAAACCCTAATTTCTGCAAAAACCCTAATTTCCAGAATTTAGGGTTTTTCTGACTTTTGCAGTCCTTTGGCATTATTCAAGTCTCTGACATGTAAATTTTTTGGGGATTTCTCAAAAATCATGTAATTTCATTACTATTACATATATTCATTTGGGCATTATGCCTCCTTTGGGCATAATTGCTCAAATTTGAGGCTCGACTCCGATCTTGGTGACTCACATCGCAACATTTTGAGAGTCATCATGTGATTGCTCCTTGTAGTTGCGGGGGCATTCTGGCCATGATCTTCATCGACATACTTCATCGACTGGGGATGTGCACATTAGTACAGGCAGCCACTTAGAGATGTTTTACGGGTTCTCTGTCCTTGCTATGCATAAAATGAATGAAGTATTTCCTATTTTTTATATGTTTGAGTCAAGGATACTTTGCCCTGGGTAGTTCCCCAAAATGAATGCAATTATGGTTTTCTTGAGTCAATAAAGTTTGGACAGTC
Source organism: Dipteris shenzhenensis (assembly GCF_047967505.1). Taxonomy (NCBI): domain Eukaryota; kingdom Viridiplantae; phylum Streptophyta; class Polypodiopsida; order Gleicheniales; family Dipteridaceae; genus Dipteris; species Dipteris shenzhenensis. Next base: position 16,212,542 of record NC_141617.1, on the reverse strand, counting down.
CTCCTAAAATGATGTATTCATTTGTTTATTTTCTTGTGTGTGGTTCCATGTCCCTCATTCATCCCTTGAGCGCCAAGGGGGGATGTATTGAGGGAACATACTCTATAGTGGTCTTAGATGGGTTCATATATCAGGCCTGGCATTTGAGTTTTGGGATGTTGGTGCTTTGGTTTCCTAGATCCTTTGAGTTGGTCATGTATCCATGCTAAGACATGAACCTATAAGTCATGTTTGGGACGTAAAGCCATGAGAGTGCTCAGTTTGACCTTTGAACCATGCTCAAACTTTAGTCTCTGAGATTGCATGGGAGCCATGTCTAGTTCTGACATTGCACAGTCCGATGACCATCATAGATCTTGTTCTGGGTTCCATTCCAGTAGTCCCTCACCTGTCCTCTATGGAGGGGTGTTAGGAAATGGAGTCAAGTTGAGTAAGTTTTGGTGTGTTCTAGTAAGTCCTAGTGTGAGTTTTATAGTACTAGGTGTTTAGGAGTGCCACGTGCCATATTGGGAGTTATCCCATGTACATTTACTACTTTGTGTGTGAACTCGCCTCAGTCGGTCAAAAGGTGGATTCAAGCCAGCTGGGCAATGTTGACGCTTGGCATGCTACCTAGAAGCTTCAAGAGTTTTGTCACAATTGTCACAACAAGAGAGAAGAACAAGCCTCTCACATTCGAAGACCTTGGACCCTTATTGCTGCTGCGGGAGAAATGTACAACAAAGAGGATGACGAAGCACTTCTAGCAAAAGACAAGCCCGGCAAGTGTAAGTCTAAAGACTCCAAAGGAAACAAAGCTGAAGATGCAGAGAATTAAAAAAAGGTTAAGTGCTTCTACTGTGAAAAACTCGGCCATTACGCAAAGGACTTCCGAAAGAAGAAGGCAGACTTTATATGGGTTTCCAAAAGACGAAGTCATCTATTGCAATCAGCAAACAAAGAGACCTTAGTCTACAATCATCTGCATGAAGAACAGTGTGAATGATGGAAACAGGTGTTCTGCCTCAGAGCAGTGCTGCTTCCTGTGTGGAGATCAGCGAATGATGGAAACAGCTTCCTGTGATGCCTGAGACCAATGTGGAAGTGGCACGATGGCAGCAGTTTACTGCATGAAGACCAGAAGAGGAGAATGCTGCTTTCTGCATGATGACCAACGTGGAAGATGACAGCAGCCTGCATGGAAGGCCAAGGGGAGGCGACCTGCGTGGAAAGGCAGGAAGGGGGGGTGATCGATGCGGGAGTTGGTGATGGAGAGTTGACTAATGATATGTAATTGTACCCTCCAAACATATTGTAGTCTTGTGAAGGTCTATATAAAGTAATGCCCGTTTAGCATGCCCCACGGAAAGAGGGCAGAAAGGGAAAGTATCTCTTGTATGCCGTGATCCAAAGATTTTTTCATTTCTGGTATGAATGATTGGGGAAGAAGAAAACATCTTACTAAAATTTTTCCTTGACTAATGCTTGCTTACAAACTAGCACGTTTTTAAATATGAAGATGGGAAAATGCCTTCAATGCTTTCATATGCTATTATGAGTGTATGGTTCATTTTGATATTGTTCCACCTCATGCTGTTTTTTGAAACTCTCTCTCTTCATTTCCATAGCAACTGGTTTTGTTGAAGAGATTTTTTGAGGATGCTTGAGATTTTACATACCCAATTGTTTGCTGTTTTTTCTGCTGCCTACATATTAACTTTAGTATGATGGACAGAACGCCTCATGTGTCAACCATGCACCAAGACATGTCTGCTGACCTTGAAGAAGTAGGAAAAGTCCTCGACACAGTTTTGGGGGTATGTTTAAAAGTCAGAATTTCAGACTTATGCTTTATTTCTATGTTGTGATGCTTGAAATTGCAATTCTGTTCTGTTAACCCTGGAAGAAAGACTGTAAGCATTCTTGATTCTTCATTGCAGATTGAAGGATCTTCGCTAAATGTGCGGAAGCTGGTAGTTGAGATATGTAGCATTGTAACGAAGCGTGCTGGTAGACTAGCTGGAGCTGGAATTGTTGGGATACTGAAAAAGATTGGCAGAGATGGCAGGATAGGAAACAGTCATGCATTGGGGAAAAAAAAGAAAACAATTGTGGCTATGGATGGAGGCCTCTATGAGCATTATCCTTTATTCAGAAAAAACTTAGAAACAGCAGTTATTGAGCTTCTGGGTGATGACGTAGCCAAAGATGTTGTTATTGAACTCTCCAAAGATGGTTCTGGCATTGGTGCTGCTCTTTTGGCTGCTGCTCACTCTCGATACTTGGCAACTACAAATTAAGGGGTTGTAGCATAGGAAGGTTTACCTCTGAACTCTTATGTTCAGGCACCTCACGGAAGGTCTCCCAACTCATCCAGGGATGGGAGTTCTAGAGTCTCAGAGATTTCTCTTTGCATTGAGGGAGAGAATATCTGAGTATGTTAATGTTCAACTGTCATCCAGTACGGACGTAAGCAATAATCATGCTGGCTGCTTCTGCAGCATGTAGGAACAGAGATTTTAGTCATCCTGAAGGCATGCTTCCCTCCACATTTTCTTTGATGGTCGGCAGAGTATAGTGTGCTAGATACCCAAGAGAAATGACAATTATTGTTTGTGCGACTTAACGGTTAAAAACTTTACTTTGAGATGTCAAATCTATTTGTATCTGTGGCCTTTTTGGTGAGGGCTTGATCAAAACTTTGTTAGTATACTTCAGGTTAGAGAACTACCTTCAAACACTAGTTATTCCTATGCATGACTTTGTACCGAGTTGAGACCCTGATCTGACCATTTTTTATTATTAGGGTGCTTATCGTGTACCCACAAGCATTGTTCATTATCTTCTCTGTCAAACTACATGCATCTGGCAATAATAATAATATTTCCCGCTGGTGCTTTCTGGCATGTAAGTGTATTTTGTACATTATTTACCACATGTTTGTATATGTGACTGCAGAATTGGTTTAAGTTTTCCAGTGTTTGCTTCATTGAAAATACATTTTACAACCTTTACATAATGCCTTTTGATTCATATTTTCACAGGAGATGGTACAGAGATTCAGCCACATGCACCTTCAACCACAAGTTTTCTGTAAAAGTAGGGAGGAAATACGGATTGTAATATCTGTAAACTTGTGATTGAAGGTGCATGTGCAAAATCATCCGGATAGAAGCACTTATCAAGTGGAATCATGCAAAGGGATTACAGGTAATAAGGGCAGGGATAGCATTGATGAATTTCCAACTTGTATTTGGTAAGATATGTAGAAGTTTCTGTTCCTATTAAGAGTGCCGCTTCTGATCCCTCAAAGTCAGAATAGAGATGCTCACTCAGAACTAGTGGTTAAAGGTGCACATGGCTGCAGTTGTATGCAATGGCCCACATAGAAGCAAAGGGGTGATGATTTCTATATATAAAGAGCAGGTATGCATTTCGGGACATGCACGGTATGAATCCTAGAAATGCAAGGGGATGAGTGTAGGGAGAGAGAATGGGTTGATGGTTGACTGTGGGGAACTTGACAACTCACTCTTGCCAATTATTATCCATCAAGAAGCAACATTGCAGCCTACAAACAGCTTGCTAAGCTTTCATCGCTTTCTATGTTTCTCATGTTCCAATCTTCCATTTCAAGGCATGGGCAGTCTAAGTGACAGGTCAGCTAGTATAGGTGAGCATGGTAAAAGATTTTGAATCCTCCCTGCTGGACCTTTGCCTGCTTTCTCTTTGTATATATTTAGATAATAAAGCATCTATAGAAAAGTGGTATTGTGAGATGTCTTTGTTAGGAAATGGAGTCAAGATGAGTCAGTTTGGTGTGTTCTAGTGTGAGTTCTAGTCTAGTGTGTCCTACGTGTCACATTGGGAGTTATCCCATATGCATTGGTGTTCATATATGTGTGTGTGCTCTATATAAGAGCTAGACTTGTCTAGTGTCAAATCAATCAATCATCAAGTCTACAAGCTCTTTGGTCTACATGTGAGTACATTCATTTTGTTCATTGTTCTTGCTATTTCATTTCCATTTCATTATGTCTATCTTTGAGTATTATTATCTCTCTCCCTAGCCCACCCTCTCTCTCTCCTTCTCCACCATGCACCTTCATGTGGTATCGGAGTTTCCTTTCTTACCTTTCCTTTCTCCATGCTTTAATCTAGAGGATGAGGGAGGCCTGCAAATGGAAACCATCCTCTCCTCCATGATTGATCTTATTCCACTCCTTTCTTCCTATCTTGTTTGCTTCTTCTACCTTAGCCTCACCTTCGGAAGCTATGGAGCTTGGTTTGCTGCCTAAATGAAAAGGAGCTGGGCATTAGTGGGTGTCTTCGTAGAGGAAAAAGACAAGGTTGTTTTTTGCTCAAAAATAGCTCGTTTTTGTTGTCTTGGTAGCGGTTTTGTAAAGGAAATAGTTGCTTGCTTTTGTAGAGATGTTTCTACTATTGGTCGTCCTAAAAGTGAACTCATTTCGAGCCCATTTTCAAAGAAACGATACTTGAAGAGAGCCAATGCTACATTGACCATTGGCGTCATTATGGTGCCATTGTTGCTCATTGCCTCTTCTTCTCTCGCATGATGACATCTCTATCCTTTGCCTCTTCTGCCTTCAATTCTAGCCCTTAGTTTCATCTCTTTTCTCGCTCCTAAAGTACTGAAGACTGAAGTTGCTATTTCTCGAGGTACACAATGAGTTCTCTCTCTTCAAACTCATTGCTCGTGGAGAAGTTCAAGGGGGAAGGATTCCCTACTTAGCAAACTAAGGTTCAGTTGCTTCTCATGAAAGAAAATGTATGGGATGCTATTGAGGATGACGCTCCCACAACGGATCCTCAACACCTCAAGACATGGAAGCAACACAACTCAAAATCTATTGCTATCATCGGACTTTGCCTTGATGATACTTTGATTCATCACATCGACTTCAAATCAACGGCCAAGGCGATATGGGTGTATCTCGAGAATCTTATTGGTAACAAAATCACAAACTCCAAGGTTTTCTTGAAGTTTCAATTTTATAAATTGAAAATGGATGATAGTGATACCTTGAGTGCATATTTAGCAAAAATGCAATCTCTTGTGCAACAACTTTCCAGCCTGAAGTGTTTCCTAGACGACGAGGAAAAAATGATTGTCCTTATGAAGGGTATAGAAGGAGTCACTTGTTTTGAGCATACTCTTGAAATACTTAGGCGTGCCATGACAATATTTGATGATATGGTGACTTCTCGAAAAAGATCACCGGAATAAAGAATCTCGGATCTCTTCTTCAGATACTACAAAGGCTCTTGCCTCTACCAGTAGATGAAAAACCCACGTTTACACTAGCACATGGAAAGACAAAGTCATTCAAGACTCTCAAGTGTACCTTTTGCAAGAAGCTTGGTCATACGGAGGACAGATGCTACCAAAAGCTTGCCAAACAACAAACTAAGGACCATGCCAGTTGGGTTGCAGCTGCCACGAGTGATGATGACCACCCTCAGACACAAAGAGAAAATAATTAGAGATCTCCCAGATCCTTCGTGTCACCTGAGTTGTTGCGTGACTTCGAAAACATGTCTATCATTTAGACTTATGATGGTCAGGTCATTTATCTTGTGTTGTTTTGTTTAAAGAAAGCTAAGGATTTGACTTTGATGGTTGCAAACTCATATGAAGAAAGTCATTATGAATTTTGGCATTTCATAGTCTTCGAATGCTTCATGGAAAACCAGGATTTGAAGAGCTTGCATACTTTTGATTCAAGCCTTTGACTACATATTCTTCTGGTTCCTTTGATTTCTTTGTCCAAAAAACCATTTAAAAATGTATTCTTGATATCCATTTGACGAATGGGTTAATAAAAGGAAGAAGCCAATGGAATGACTGCTAAGTGTAGGAAGAAGTCAATCCATTGATTGCTAAGTGTGTGATGTTCTACATAATGGCTTATCTTTCTTATAAAATATACAACTTACAATCTAAGGCCACGATGAGCATAATTCCAAAGCCAGCATTTTCTTGCACATGCTAAAGGAGGACAAATTCAGTCTACAACTTCAAAGTATATATTAAGTAGACCTTCATTAAGCTAGCCCTATTATGTGCAAAAAACTTTTTTAACTCAACTCAACTAACGTAGTTTAATTTAATATAACGCTAGTGCAAGGGGACAGAGATGAGGTGACCCAAGATTGCTCAAGGGGGATAGAGGGATGGGCACATATTTGGCACAAAGCTTTCTCTCCATACTACTATGCACATTCACTATACATGTCTTAGAATCAAGGTGCACATCTCAACTCTTTATTGCATGAGCGGTTTGGACATATTAAATCAAGATACATATCTCAACACTTTATGGCACTCAAATTTAGGAGTTTGATTTCTCTCAAGAGATTAAACATTATGTGAGGCTTTTTACAAGTCTATTTCTTCAAACACACTAGACTTGAACTCACACTAGAACACACCAAACTGACTCATCTTGACTCCATTTCCTAACACCCCCCATGGAGGAAACGTGAGTGACTACTCGAATAGAACCAAGAACATGACAATGACGATCATCGAACTGTGCAATGACAGTCTAGAACTAGACATGGCTCCCATGCTAACTGAGATGCAAGTGAGCGCTCATCATGCATGGATGCATGACCAACTCAGAGATCTAGGAGACTATTGCACCAATATCTTGGAACTCACATGCCAGGCCTGATATGTGAATGATGTTACATGGGTATACAAGCTCGTCTTTCCTTTTTTACATCATGATCTAAGAGCTTTGACATATTAGATATCATCTATTTAGACATTTGAAGTTTTGCCTCAAAAGTTTCTTTAAATAGAGCTTTATATTCATCACACTCATGGATAATCCTCCTCTCCTAGTCGCTCCTAGCTCCTTTTTAATTAATTAACTAGTTAACTACTCCCTCTGTGTTGCAATTAACCTATTGCTCCTATTAATTAACCTACCTCTCCGCCTCTTCCCTCCCTCCACTCCCTTTGTTTCGCCTCTCCTTTTGCTCAGCCCTCCCCTCTCCCTCTCCTATGTGCTCAGTCCTCGCGCCCCTTTTCCTCCCCCCTCTCCCTCTGCTTAGGCCTCCCCTCTTCCTTCCTCTCCCTTTGCCTCACCCAGTTCTCTCCATCAATAACAACATCTTCATTTTATTATGAAGAAATTGACGAGATCTTCTACGAGTTGGATTCGCAAGCTCGCAACAATGAATCAAGGATGACGCTGCTTGCAATCAAAAGCTGGTTAATTATGGGCGATGAATGGAGAATGCACGGTTGGGGAAGGGATATATTAGCGATGAAAGCTAAAGAGAGGCTAGGGAGCAACCGGCACTAAACTAACAATGGTCGGTGTAGCCTAGCTCTGGGACTCGAAGGATGCCTTAACTCTACCTCCACTCCCCTCCCTCTTATATAGACGTGATGTTAACGGAATGTTCCCTAAAGTATATTTTAGACTTATTAAGTATAATGTATTTTTGAATTCTAAGCTCTTGTTTGGAATTTCAGAGTTCCTCATGTGCATTCAAGCCACCCTATCTTTCATCTTGCTCAAGCCCTTCAATACAGTGTCTTACTTTGCCGATTCTATAGTCTCTAATAGTTTCTTTGTTTCTCTTGGAAATTTTGAGTAATTATCGAGTATTTTCTATTGCCTCTAGCATCGAAACAAAAACTGGTATGGGATTACCAATCATGGAACCAGTTATAATTGGAACTTTATGTGATGATCAGTCTCTTGAGACATACTATAAAACTACTTTTTTTTGCCCAAAAAAAATAAAAAATCATGGTCAAATAAATCAAGCTATACATCATGAAATGCATAGTAAAAATGTGTGTTGGTCAATTGGAAGCTCCAAAATTGGGAAGATAAAGGTGTGGCATCGTGCAGGCATTATAAGTAGCTTTCCTAAGATCTTATTCTTTGAGTCCAAATCCTAAGGTAGATTGGCTTACGTGAGTCTCATGCACCATGTATGAATGTGTAGATCCAAAATCAAAAGCTTTTAGCTGTGCCTAAATTTGTCTGGCATCATGAGCTCATTGCTACATCCAAAAGAGCATGTAGAAAGCAACTTCCAGCTTCTGCTTTGGCTAGTTTCATTGCAAAAATGCATAATGGGATAAACCTATGCACTATGTGTCCATTTGATGGCTCATATGATTGCTGAACATGCAAATAAGCTCTTACCAAGGAGTATGAGGCAAAAAGGAAGTGTGAATACTGCCTTAAGGTGAAGCCACAAGCAAACTCCATTGACTTGAATGTTGCAAAGTGATGGAACATTTCTCTTAATATTGTGAAGTACTTCAAGTGATGTACACAAGGTCTGCACGAGGAGGCAAAGGTTTAAATTTCTAGAAGTGTTATTGAGCACCCAATATTTCGAGGGTTGTAGGGTTCATGTTCATAGGCAGTTGTGGATCATGAAAAAGGTTTATTGATAAGCGGCCTTTAGAACACCCTCAAGTACATGAAAAATACCAAAAGCTATAAAGAGTTGTTTCTAAAGAGGGCAAGCATGATGATAGTCATGAATTCCAAAGCCCAAGCTAGGGAAACCAAATATTGCAGCTGCATCAAGGCTTCTAGGTGCGCATCATAGGAACTTCTATGTAGCTAGATCTTGTATGTGTCAAGAAAAGATACCACTGCATTTATGTGAATGACAACCACACATGAAGGGTGCAATTAGAGAAGAGGTGAAGGAGTTAGTGCTATCATTTTGGACCAATAATAGGCATGTCTTGCCCAATAAGAAGGATGTCTATCAAAAGAGTACATGTAGAAAAACTTGCACAAATCACCCAATGCATTTTCTTGAGGAGCTTCAGGTTGGTGATATTTCCACTGCATATGGATTCTGTAATTCCTTCAAGAATCATAAGATCATTTCTTAATTTTCTATGTTGTTGGTGTCTTTTAGGTTTTGTTTTGGTAGCTACATGTTAGCTACCATTGCCTATTGATGACTGCTCTATTTTTGGGTGGCTACATGGTGGCTACCATTATGACTTGCTATGGGTTCATGACTATTTTGTGCTTAGTTGATTATTTTTTTGCTTTTGGGTAGCTACATGGTAACTATCATTGATTGAATTGCTAGGACTTGCTACGATTAGCTACCAAATGATGTGATTAGCTACCAAGTGCTACTGGTAGCACTCAAGTTAGGGTTAATTAAGTGGTGGTTACATAATAATTAACTAGTAGTTACCACCTTTGTTAACTATGAGTGCTATGATTCTTGTAGCAAATTGTAACTACTACTAAATGAATTGATAGCTATCATTAGGCATCCATTGCTGGCATTACCTTTCAAGTGCTACTAGTAGCACTCAAGTAGGAGCTTAATAATTAGTTGTTATGAAATAATTGACTAGTAGCTACCACGTGTCTTGCGCTTGTTCTTGTAGCAAATGGCAGCCACCACTAAATGAATTGAAGTTGTCATTAGGCACCCATTGCTGCCATTACCATGGGTGGTGGCCAATTATTTGAGTGGAAGCTACCACTTGCTACCACTAAACGAGACCAGCTATCACTCAGAAAGGTACCTCTTGCTACCCCTTGCTATCCATTTCTACCGCTAGCTATCAATTCCTACCACTAGCTACCAAGACAAGAAAGCTACCAGACCATTAAATCATATTTGGTAGCTACCAAATGATTTAGTGGTGGCAGTTGCTAGATCCATAGATTTCATTGAGATCAACCACTATACTACATACTATATGTTTAATCCTCAACCAACTGCTCAAGCATCACCATGTAATAAACTGGTAGATAATGCACCAGATAATGAACTATAAGAAAATTTAGTTGATAATTACATGTCAGTTAATTTAGTTGATAATTATGTGATAGTTGAATAGTTGGTGGAGAGCAAATGTTTAATTTAACTGACAGACTAGTAGCTACCCGTGTGCTTGTTGGTGCCAATAGCACAATGGTAGCTCCTTGTATGCATATGCTTGCCACTAGTAGATTAATGATAGGCATTATTTTTCTTATACATACAACTACAAGAGTTATATCCCCATGTGCTTTTGCTCGTCACAATCAAACTTGAAGATAACTATTCGTTAAGGTTTTCCAATAAGTTTAACAAGTACTAACAAGCTAATATGTTTAATGTAGGTGGAGTTATTTCTTGCCTTCAAGCAAAGCCACCCAAAGGTACAGACTCACCAAAGGGCCTTTGAAAAGTTGAAGCCTTACTTTGTGTGCAAGCTTAAGGATCGACACACTTGTTGCTGCATCACACATGTGCAAATTCTTTTTTGAAGGATGTTGTATATCCGTTATTATGACAGGTCTCTTTTGTTGTGCATGGAGTAGAGTGCAATTACAAATGTGAAATTTGTGGTTCAAATGATAGATGCACCGTAGCGATGAAAACTTTCATAGGCATAACTTTGCTTTGGGAATCTATCCTTTTCCCGAAGGCTAATGGTGCAGAGAGATGCAATGCAAGGAACTTTTACTAATGTTTAAGGACCACTTGGAGCAAGTTAATAAAGCATATCTTTGTCAATAGATGGAAGGCAGAGCAATTTAAGGAGTGTCTTGATTGCTTTCCCAAATAATTGGTGATATTTGTCATAGATTTTGCAAAAAACTACACTTTCAAAGAACATAACAAATCCATGTATTGGGACTCTAACTAGGTTCCAATCTTTGTCAATATTACCTTTGCACAAATTGTAGGCATCATCCACAAATACTATCACTAATATATATCCATATGATAAAAGATGTGTGACACTCTTTTTGTTCAGCATTGCTTTATGCTCCATTATAATGGCTGAAAGTTCAAGGCATTCAGGTAAATGAACACTAATTGTGATCAAATGAAGCAGCCTCATAGTTCAAAGCTAAGAGGCCTTTTTACTTTGTTTCTCGATATGGCACAATGACATGAATGAAAATGACGCATAATTTTTTTGGTTTAGGACATGAAAAGCGTGAACATGATGGTGCATGTGCTGTTTTTAAAAGGCCTCTCACTCATGAGAAACTAAAGCTAAATGGTGCAAAGGTCCAATGTGCAAAGGAAGTAGTGTCATTTCTAAGAGAGACATTGTTTGAAGGGGCTGATGCCACATACCCCTTAAAGGTTCATCCCTTACCCAAGTGTTTTGGAGATCAAGAAAGGTGATGTTGAAAGAAGAAGGAATTGGGATTGTAAAGTTGTGCCTAGTTTGCATGAGTTGCATTGTGTGTTGGGCTATTCTTTAACAAATGGAACAGCTTTAAGGTGCATGAAGTTCTTGTGGCTTTGTAGTGCTTGCATGCAGGGAAAATGGAGGAGCTATTCTAATAGATTTTATGTACCCTTTTGGGAGTATGTTACCATAGAACCTTCAGAGAATATCATTAAAGATCAGGATGAAATTGATGATCTAGCATATGAAGGACACCATGACGCCTTAAGTGATACACTTTGTGTTGGTAATAATCTTGCTGTTATAACTCATCATGACAATGATGAGCTTGTGGATTTCTATATTCTAAAATGGACACAAGAAAAGGAAATGACTGATGATCCCCTTAAAGACACATGGGGGAATGTTTGTAGTCCAGGCTCATTTGTAGTCAGGGGAGTTTGTTACAAGCAAAATCAAGAAATCCATGCGAGTACATGCTTTTGAACTTGGAGCCTGAAGCCTTCATCAACTCCCACCTTGTCAAAGCTATCAAGTTTCCAATGTAGTGGGAAGGACATGGAGAAAATATGTATTGTCCTCTAAAGTGTATGAAGCTATTTATAACAGCATTCTATTTTATATGTAGAATAAGCATCATCTAATAGAATGCTATCACATAATCAGAGCAATTACTAGAGAAGTGAAATAAGAACAAATGCTAGCTACCACTAAATTGCCTGCTAGCTTCCAAATTGTAAAAAATTTTGTACTCTATTTTGGTGGTGGCCACATAATAGAAAATGTTTTTCTCACATGTTAAACATGGTACACAAAAAACACATAAGAATGAAGCATTAAGATGAATTTTGAAGTTGTTTTGTGTGTTAACAGTCACCCCTCAAGAAATCTTGCATTTTGGCACTCCAATGTTGTTTTTCTTTCAAGTTTTTTGCATTGAGTAGGGAGCTAGGTAGATAGCATTCCCTAGCTTAAAAAAAACCTGAGTAAAAACTCCAAATCTCTAAAAAATAATCAAAAACTAGTTGACGACATAGCGCTTTCACATGTCAGCGGCTTAGAGCTATCCCGTCGACCATTGCCATAGCCATATTCCATCGGTCAATTGTCGTTGACCCGTTGCCATATTGCTATCCCCTCGACCTAACTTCTAATTATGATCTAACCCACTGCCCTAATTAAATGCGTGTTAGAGTTAATTATCTTGCCAGTCTGACAGTCATTGGCCTGTGGCCGTACAGCGACCCCCACGATCGTTGCTATAATATTATCCCACCGATCGGTGCCTTCACTTATCCCCATGTTTGTGCCTATATTCATATCCTGCCAATCCATATATCTTGCCAATCAGCACAATAAGCTCATCCTTGTGATCGTTGCCATCTTGCTATCCTCCTGCCCATCACTATAATTATTCCATCGACCGACGTATTAGGCATTATCCCGCTACCCCAGTTATCCCTCCGACCATTGTCTTAAGCTCATCCCTACATCTATGAGGATACCACCTACGTACTATCTTGCCGACACATGGCACTAAATATCTCGTCGACCAGAGCATTAGGAACCATCCTGCTGCCCGTTGCTATACTGGTATCCTGTCGACTGGTGCGTTTATCTATCCCTATGACCGTTGCCATAAAGCTATCCCTACGACCGTGGGGATACCTCTGGGGTAGTTCAAAATAAAAATTATAGAACTAGAGAGCCTGAGTGTGCCCTGTTAGAGGCTTCATACATGCACCCTCGGTCCGAAAGAAATTTGTCCAAGAATCCCGCACCTAAAGACAGTGCTTCAAGGTACGCTCAGCCCACCTTTCACCCTAGCTGGGGATCAGTCTAATCCGGAAGCTTGATTCCTAGCTCCCACTCCGTAATAGGACACTGATAGGAGGATCCATCTAGTTCCGACGAGACCGAGAGCTTGGATAAGGTGATACAAGAACCCTCCAAGGGATTCCAAAGCCCCCTTCACTAGTGTGGCCTCTCCTAACTCTCCTGTTCCTTCTATAGCATCTAGGTTAAGAGGTACATTCTCCAACATGTTCGGACATTTAGGCGAAATAGAATTGATAGACATGGAGAACCCCTTTGCCCCCTAGGAAGGGAGGCCACACCACCTCCACCCGCCCCAGTGTTCCCTGCAAGGATCATGAATCCCTCAAGGAGCCGACCCATAGCCATCTTCAAGTTAATGACCAAATTCCTTGGGGAAGGAGACCCGATCTCCCACATGGAGCGATTTGAGCAGATATGTGAAGCCTTTGGAGCTCTGAGAGATCTAGAAATGGCTAATGCTTTTGGTCCTAGCTTGGATGGCAAAGCAGGCCAATGGTATAGGGCTCTTACCCCAGAAGAAAAAGTCAACTAGGAGACGTTGAGAAAAGCCTTCATTATGGGGTTTGCGTCTAGTGGACATAAATGGAGCCCAATTAACTAGTTATATGAGGTGAATTAGAATGACAAGGAATCCCTTTGGGATTACATAGCCAGAATAAAGCACCTCACTTCTTGTTGCGAACCATACGAGCAGATGAGTGACAAATGATTGTTGCCTCTCTTTCTCATGAGATTGGTATACCCAACGCTGCATGACCACCTGATGGTTATGAATCCTACCTCCTTCAATCTATGCAGCAAGGTGGCTATTCGTATAAGTGACAATATGATGGAAAAGGCTAATTTGGATAAAACTCCAACCCATCAGAAGTAGCACCATCAGTTAGGTCTTCCTATGTGGAGATGATCAAGAAGGAGACCAATGAGCCCATGGGCTTGGATATGAGTGAGCTGGCCTCAAATTTGCTGAATCAGCTAGGCCAACAGTGGAGGTTAGGAACCTCCAAGGAGGCACCAAGAAACCCCCACTTGTTTCCATGGAGAGACAACATTTGGGGTGGGATATGCAATGGCAACCATCCCTCCAATGAGTGTTCTCGCTTGAGGGCAAGGCCAGCCCTCTATTGTGCACACTGTCATAGATGGGGAAAGCAAGATACCTCCCAATGTTAATTTTCAAGGTCAATGCCCCAACCCATGTATCAAATGAGACCCCCATTAGCCTTGATGGCTCTGCTTAATCCAATGAATGCACAAGGTGCCCCTTTGGCTAGTTCAAGCCAGTATAGGGTCCAACAGGCTCTGTTACTGCCACCCATACTAGGCCCTCAACCTCCACTACCTCATATAGTTCCATTCAATCAAGTATTGGTAGAGGAAGTGCTCATTGACTGGGAGGAGATGGATCCACACCACGGAGCCCTCGACTACTACCCCTACGAGAAAGGAAGTGGCACCCTAAGTCACTACCTCTTACAAGAGGATCAGCAAGTCCCCATGTTCCAGGTCACTCCCTTGAACTCAAGGGCTAGGTACCTAAACTCTGTCACCCAAGGTCCCCCAATCTAATGCTATACCTGCCAGAGACAAGGCAAGTGAGTGCCTCTACAAAGCTACTTCGAACCCTCCAGTGTCATGCTTCAAGTGTTAAGGGACACATTTCTTGAAGGATTTGCCCCTATAGGGATCTTACCCTTGCTGCTCCTCCCATGACTGGCCCTACATCCTCGTGTGTGGGGTGTGGAATCGATCATTTGTTCAAGGATTGTACCTTGGGAAGATCGACAACGCTAGTCACCTCACCTAAGAGCACCAGCCTTAACTTTCTCAGTATTGAATAAGGACAGGTGGCTGCAATTCCCTTAAAAGTCATCAAAAGGATGCAAGCCAAAGCCATAGGTAAGGCAATGAGGAAACAAGCAAAAAAGGATAAAGTGCCCCTACCACAAGACCCTGAAATCCCTCAACATCCACAGACCTAGTCCAAGAAGGCCATATGGGTAGGTGATGGGTTTGACTAGGTGCTCATCCAAGACGTTTTCGATGAGGAGACAGCCACCCTCGCCACCTCCTCTGTCTCTGAACATGCTTCCACCCAGGGTGACCCAAAAGTACCTTCGAGCTCAAGTGTAAACAAGCTAGTGCAAGCCCAAGGCCTAGCACCCTTGCCCTCCTATAAGGAAACCTATCCGACGGACCCAGTCCTAGAGAAACAATATGTAATAGAGGCTCAAAACTTGGTAAAGATTGCCAGGAAAAGTTTGAGAATAGTAGACTCAAGGTGAGCGGAGGGCCAGATACCATCCATCAAGCCCACCTGACTGGCCATCGTGGAGCGAAGGCACTCAAAGTGTTGGAAATGGTGGAAGAAGAGGAAGGTTTTAGCCTTGATAAGTCGGAGGCTGCAAATATGATGTAAAAAATGCTCTAGGAGGACCCATATTGCAAAACCTACAAGAAGAAGGAGACATTTATGGTTTCAAGGACCTACTATCAGTGGGAGGGGAGTCCTCATAGGAACTCTCCATAGTGCCGAGTTGGCTACCTTCCTATTGACGATTGAGGTAAAAATACCGATTGCCTCCTTGTTGAGAGAATCCCATCCTTTGGTGAGACCTATCCAACTGGATGAATAGGCAACTCCTACCCCTAGGCCCTGCTAGCCCTAAGGCCAACCAATCGTTGGCAGAGGAAGGGCAGAACTTACCCAAGGTTTCCATCAATAATCTAGGCCAATACTTCGAGGGTGATGACACGAATGCTGCTATCCCCATAACCTATCAAAACCAAAAGGTTGATGCCATCTTGGATGGGGGAGCGGGAGTGAGTGTCTGTACCAAGCAATGTTGGGTAAAGTGGCGAAAACCTACACTTGAGCAAACCCATCTGGTGGTGAAGTTGGCCAATGGCGGAACTACAGAACTCTTGGGAGTCCTTACTAGCATTAACATTAAAGTATTTGGATTCATGTACCCCATCAGGTTTGTAGTCATGCACTTCATGCAGCAGCCGAGATATGAGGATATCCTAGGAAGACCCTTCTTACGAATGTCCAGGCTCATACATGACTGGCATATCGATAACATCTATTTGTGGTAATAGGAACAAAATCATGCGAGTGGACTTGTGTACCTACAAGGCCCACCCATTTTCAGGACACCTTCTTGCCAGGGAATTTGACACAACCATCTAGACCACATCCCTAAAGCTGTTCCAACACTGTGAGAGAAAAGAGGATGAAAAAGAGTCCGATGAATTCTGGTATGCACATCTTCCCAAGCCGAAATTTTCTCAGAGCTGGATGCACGTCCTAGCCAACATTGATCTTCTAGAGAGAATAGGGTTCCAAATCACAACCCCCGAGCTCAAGAGAATGACCCCAGTGGTTCCCCTTGGAATGTTTAATATGATCAGACCCCATGAGGTGAGCAAAGGGATAGTAAGGGTCAAATTAGGCCTCCACTGGCTAGCATACATTGGCACCATGACTGCTCACCATGAGTTCTTGAATCCTCTGAGGTGCCAATTCTAGGTCAAACATGGTGTGATTCTCGACCACATAGTGTCCCAGAATGGAATCTCCACCATAGACCACAACAAAATCAAACTCATCTTGGAATTACCACCCCCCACCAACACGAAGGGAGTACAACGATTTACTAGCCACATGGTACAGAAGGTTCATCTATTCTATGTGAACATAGCCTGCCGCCCTTTATACAATCTGCTAGTATGAGTGGACTGAGAAATGCTAGAAATCCTTCAAAACCATCAAACTAGCCCTAGCCACCACACTGGTGTTGAGAGCACCTGATTGGGATCTAATATTCCACGTTCATATAGATTCTTCCAACTTTGCTATCGGGTTTGTGCTAGCCCAACTAGGGTAGCATAACTTGGACTACCTAGTGTACTTTGCAAGTTATCAAAAAACTGAATGAGGCCGAGGCCAACTACACAACAACCGAGAGGGAGGGTCTGGCCATGGTCTATGCAGTCAAAAAGTTCAAGCATTACTTGTTGGCCACCAAGTTTTTCTTCTTTATGGACCACCAATCAATATTAGACTTGGTCAACAACAAGCCATGCATGACAAGATGCATCACCAGGTGGATGCTAATCCTCTTAATGTTTGGCTTCACAGTCGTTGTACGTAAGGGGAAGAGCCATGTCCTAGCTAACCATCCATCGAGAATCCCAAACGGCAAATCCTCGACAGGAGTCGAGGATGACCTCCCTGATGCTTCCCTCTTTTTCATTGACATCATACCCGAATGGGTTTTTGAGATCGGTCACTACTTGGCCAATGGCCTACCCTTGGGCCAAGCTCTCAAGAAAGATAGAGCCCACAAATTGATTAAGGACGCAGCTCCATATTAGCTAATTGTAGGCCAACTATACCACATGGGCAATGATGGCATCATGCGTAGATGTGTGTGCAAGCACCAATACTTCGAGGTGCTCAAGGAAGCCCACCACTTTGGAATTGCAGGAGGGCATTTTGCCACTAATGTTACAGCATATAAGGTGCTCCACGCTGGCTTTTGGTGGCTGACTCTCTTTGGAGATACAACCGAATTTATCAAGCGGTGCAACCCCTGCTAGTGTGTGCAAATACCACATAAGGTTGACATGATGCCTTTAACCAGAATATTAACCGATCAGCCCTTTGAGAAATGGGGCATCAATTTTATTGGACCCATAAGTCCAGTAGCTAAAGGAATCAGGGCAAGATACATCATCTTAGCCACAAATTACTTCACCAAGTGGGTAGAAGGGAGAGCCACCGTGAAGGTAGACGCGAGATCCACCACTAAATTCTTATATGAGCAAGTTATCACACGGTTCGGATGTCCCTTAGAGCTGGTCAACGATAGAGGAACTCATTTCCTCAACAAAATGATAGCAGTCCTGACTAGTGAATTCATGATCATACATAAGAAGTCAACACCATACTATCCTAGGGCAAATGGCCTGGCTGAGAGCTCCAATAAAACTTGATGTAAGATCATAACTTGCACAGTAGAGGCTAGTCGTATCGACTGGGAGCATAAGCTTATTGCAACCTTATGGGCCTACTTAACATCCTACAAGGTGGCCACGTACTGCACCCCCTTCAGCCTAGCCTTCGGGGTGGAGGCATGATGCCAATGGAGTATGTAGTGCCTAGCCTCCGCCTTACTATCAAAGAAAGGCTCACAAAGAATGCCTTGGTTGAACGCTTAATTGACCTCAAAAAGTTAGAGGAGAAAAGGTTGTGTGCAACCTACTGCCTTTGGGTGGAGAAGGTCCGATGCAAAAAGAGGTTCGATTGTAACCTCAAGAACAAAGACCTTGTAGAGGGTGATATAGCACTCCTCTACAGTGTCTGCAATACCAAGCGCAAGCTCAAGTACCAAGTTCTAGGTCCCTACCATGTGGTAGAGATCACCCCACAAGGGGTGTGCCAAATACCCATGCTTGATGGAATAGAAATGGATGGCTACCTTAATGGGAGCAAATTAAAGAGATACTACGGGCCACTCATGATGCCTACCCTTCAGGCCATCCATAGAGAAAAAGAACTCAGGGCTGTGGTAGCTAGGATAAAATGCCAAGCCATCAAAGAATCCAAAGCACATAACACTAAGCTCAGACAACATAAGCAAATGGCATTGCTTAAGGAAACCCTTGAACAACCAGGACTATCGGATGAACTAATGATAAGGTTGCAGGTTCAACTGCAGGGTCCAGGCATGCGCATCAAAGCACTCATGGATTTGGGAGTGAGCCACAACTTCATCCCCCACAAGTTATGGGAAAAGCTACAGGTATCCCTAAAAACTCATCATCGCTTTGGTAAGGGCTATCAATGGCCAACTCATAAGCACCTTGAGTTTTGTGAACTTAAGTCTAATGGTTGTTTGCCAGGCAGTAGAAATACGCTTTAATGTTCTCCCCACACAAGCAATCGACAAATAGATCATATTGGCAAGGACCTAGTGTTACGTCGTGAAGTGTCAAATCAATTGGTGGGCCAGGATAGCTTCCCTCATGAATGGTGGTAGAATTGCAAGCGACGATAATCTCGCTGTGTGAACCAAGTTCTGCTCCTTCAACTCACCAGCCCAAGAGAAAGAGGTTCTATGGGAGGGCAGACCTAAGGCTCCATCCACCTCCAACCCTCCAAACACCAACCCCCCGAAAAGATCCGACCCCAAAAGGAGCAGAGGACCAACTGCGGTGGCAACCCGGTGCGATTTCCCATTACGCTGCCATTGCCTCCCCCACTCAAGAAAGCCGTGAATAGCAAGCTCAAGAGGCTATTCTTTGTTCTCAATGCTACTTCAATAGGAATCGACAACTAAGAAGAATCCATGCAGCACAGGAGTCCCTAATTGCTCTAGAGACGTCTTCGTTGAAGACATCCATGCCAAGAAGAAGGAGATAACACCATATCGTGCTTCAGCCTCTAGGCTCCAATCCACCTCCTCAACCGTAGCATCCCCCCAAACGTTGGGTCCCACCAAGATCTTGGAAGATTGAGATAGTTACAATGGCAAGTAGGTTGCTTGGGTGCCGAAGTTTAAGCCACAAATCATAGGGGTTCCGAAGGTAGCAACACAAGAACCTGTGTCGACCCTGGATGCAGAACCACAAGAACCTACCAACGAACGGCAGACCGCAACAAACAAGACGAAACATGTCCTATTACCACGAAGCATACAACTCAACACGAAGATCACCCAAGGCAGCGAGGTAGCAACACAAGAATCGACACCTACAAAGAGGGGTGTTACACAAGAACCTTCCTCCAAACTCGAAGACGAACCCTCAAGGGTAGTTGCAATCATACCATCTCTAATGGTGCCATCCAACTCACGAGAGCAAGTGTCTACTCCAAAGACGGTCACACAAGAACCCGCTTATCCTATGATAAAGGACCATCCTGCAAGAACTCGCCACAACGCCAGTGTACCTCTAGCATCCAAGGTAAGACACAAGCTGGACACATGCTCTACATGGCTTTTAACATGTTATGCGATAGCATGACGTTCGTCAACACTGCATTCCACATGATCATCGAGTCCAAGTCTAGGTGAGCCAGTATGATAGGCATATCACACGATGCACCCACAACCCATAAGTCAATGTCTTGGACATACACCCACGTGCATCCACGATCAATTCTAGGTGATTAGGGTGAGTATGTCCCTTTGGCATATTTTCACAATTTTGCATGCTAACCTCACAGTCTGCCC
Organism: Dipteris shenzhenensis; assembly: GCF_047967505.1. Lineage (NCBI taxonomy): Eukaryota > Viridiplantae > Streptophyta > Polypodiopsida > Gleicheniales > Dipteridaceae > Dipteris > Dipteris shenzhenensis. Next base: position 16,192,310 of record NC_141617.1, on the reverse strand, counting down.
TCTCCTCACCTATACACCCCACCCTTTCCTTTATCTCTCCCACCTTCCCACTTTCCCCCTTCTTTTGCTTTCCTTACTCTCCTCAGACAGTATCCCTCCAGTCGTTGCTGTAGCACTATCCCACCGAATGTGGCCATAGCTCTATCCCACCAACCATCGCCATCCACAGATCTTGATGGCTGTCATCATCCATAGATCCCACTGATCATCGCCATCTGATTATCGCATCGGTCATTGCCATAACCATATCCCACCGACCGTCGCCATACAATTATCATGCCGATCGTTGCCATAACCATATCCCATGCCATCTGATTATCACGCTGATTGTTGCCATGACCGTATCCCACCGACCGTTGCCATCCACAAATCTCACCAACCATCACCATTAGATTATCACACTGGCCATGGTGATAGCAAAATCTATATAAATGAGCCCTACCCCATCGGGTCATCGCCATAGTAGTTTCTCGCATACTCTGCCAAAATTCTGTCAGAATTCTCACAGCTCCTTGCCCTATTCGACATAGCAATCCATCAAAATCAGTTTATGTCCTCAAACTCTTCCTCTTCTACCTATTCCCTCATCACTTGGTTGCCCTCATTCTTCCCCATGGATCTGGTGAATGAATTCTTTGAGTTTGAGATGGAGCTTGGACTCCACCCTCGACCTCCTATTCTGTAGGCCATTGGTCCCTCCGACTCACAAAATATGCCCACGGCCACAATTCGCATGCCCTCTGAATTTCCAGTCAAGAATTTACAAGTGGAGGAGGAAGTGTCTATGTAATAGGCCACCCAAGAGGTCCAACAATAGCAGGCACGCCCCCCTCAAAGATGTCAAGAAAGTGCACCCTGGCTCCCACACAAGGAGAGTACAAAGTCGTGCCCTCACAAATGCACTCACCACTTGGCGAGGCATGGCTCCAACAACTAGATGCATGCACCACTCTCTGTACACATATGAGGGGCATGATTATACCCTCCACTACCACACAGCAGTAGGCTATGTGACACTAAATGAGCCAGTAGTGCAAGATGCACTAGCAGTGTGACAAACCTGAGCTCAGTGGTGGCAGATCACCTTCCATGCCACTTGGACATGAGGCTCTTGGGAGAGTTCCTCCAGGCCTACAACTCCAATACAAATGTGGGTGTTCTTTGAGATGCAACGGGCAATTTGCACTTCTACCACCTCAATCAGGATGTGGTATGAGCCACCCTTGGCCTGTCGATTGTCAGCGATAAGTATACAATGAAGAAGAAGATGCTCGAGGCCCTCAATAAAATTTGCCACTACAAATGCAAGAAAAGAAAAAGACCCATTCACTTCACAGAGATTATCAAGCCGAAGGTGGAAAGACCAGCAAGGGCCCTGCATTGGTTGACGCAAGTAAGGCACACCGACCATCACCAATCAATCATGCTGAATATTTTGTTGGGCAAACTAATGCTATACATGCCAATTCTCTACCACATGCTGCAACACCATCCGCCTATCGGGTTGGCCGAAAAGTTAGTCCACAAGACTGGCACTAGCAGAGCAAGAAGAAGTGGAGGTCGAACCAAAGCGAGCAAGAACTGAGCCCCCAGTGCCACTCAGGCCAATTGTCTTACACAACCGGACCCAAGTCAATTGCTCACACAATACGAGGATTGCCAAATGTAGGCATTCCTAAGCCATCAAGACAATCATGATTGGCCTCCACCCAGAAGCCCAAGCTATTCTAGCAACCCCCACTGTGCCCTAGATCTCGGCCTTAGCAAACAACCCATCCTCAAGAGACCACCTCCTTTGTCAGTGTGGCACCTCCTCCTCTCCATGGGCAAGCCTCATAGAGGCTCTTCAATTTTGCAACATGCCCCACTATCGAGCACCAAGTGGTTGTAGCCACATGACAACCAAACAGCTCTCTCGTGCCGACCAAATGGAGTAGAACTTATTCAAAGCAATGGCACAACTCCCACAGGTGGCACAAACAATTCTCCAAAGGAGGCAAGTACATGCCTCACAACTCTCAACAACACTCCTCCAGGCACAACTCTCCGCGTGTGACAACCACACCATGATGGTCACTGCCCAAGCCACAGGGCAAACAGCCCTAGATAGAGCAGACCGGTACTTAACAAAGGCTGAGGAGCTAGAGCTAGCAGTCACAAAACTCAAGGATGAGCTCTCCTACAACAAATCCCTGGTCCAAATGCTCATGGACCTCAAAACAGCATTAGAGCAAAAGGCGCAGGTAGAGGCACAACACGTCAGCACTCAGGAGAACTATGAACACATGATCCAAGCATTATAGATCCCTTGATCACCCAGAAGACTAAGGGTTGGAAGACCATGAGCAACAAGAATTCCGGATGTATAGGGAGGTCTCCCTTAGTCCGGGGGATTCACAAGAGGAAACTTATGATATCACGTGAGTGTACAATAGGGGGTTTTTTTTTAATGAGGCATAAGCTTATACATTAGGGGTGGGGGGCCTTTTATTTTTTCCCAATATTGAATTTAAGTTAGGGGGGCCATGCCATATTTAAGAGGGGGGCACATAGTATAGGCTACCTTGGATAACTAGTCCAAATAAGTTTGGTTTTGTGTATGGTTTTAAATAGTCATAGGGAAAGTAATCTAAATTTTCTTATTGTGTGATCTAAATGCTTGAGAAAGAACGTAGATTTAAGGAAAGGGGGGACATAATAGAATTTTGGTGGTATCTTATAAGCTTAAATAGGGGTGTTTTATCATCCTACATGGATCTTAAATAGGGGGTTTTCTTGAAGTTCATGCACGCAGGTGACATCCCCCTTTCATGAAGAGTGAATCCCCCGGGCCCTTAGTTGGAAGACCATGAGCAACAATTCCTAATTCATGGAGTACCATAATGCTCGTCACCTCCACCAACTAACATGGAAAAAGTAGCATCGTCTGCCTCTCTGATTCACTTCCTTAAAAATAGAGCATGTAGATAAAATCCAAAGACTCTAGAATTCTAGACATCTCATTCTTTCAATCACTTATAGACAACCATCTAACACACACATTCTTAAAGAGAATATTAAATACCACATGTTGATAGACTATTTAAAAGGCACTATTAATTCATGTATAAGTGAAATACAAGGCTTTGGATCACATAGTCCTCGAAGAGTTGTATCAAAAAGTGATTACAAAAGGTATCAATAAAATGTAAGCTTCTTCGTTACATTGTGATGTGACTCCAAATCCTGCCAATGCTTCATTACATACATAGACTCCTTATCCTTTTCATTACATAGCATATTCTACTATACATATGCTCTTGCATCTTCTATTTCTTTCCATTTAAGCAAACATGGAAATAGATTATTGGTGAGGAAGAAGGGGTCCTACTCATCGTTCGTTGATCAAGTGATGTTAGACAAAACTATTGATGACCAAGATGAATTCATCATGTTCTTGTACTTGGCATCATCAACAATCAGCACATCATACGTTCTCCACTCGGGATGCTTCACAATCAAGTCTGTCACACATTTCAGGAAGACTGGCTTGTTGTGGTCATTCTGATCATAGCCCAGTGCTTGCATAAGTGTGAAAGATGCTTCTCAATGTTATTTTTCATACAAGATGACCATAAGCATAGAATAAACTCGCTTGAACAAGAATGAATAGACTACTCTACATTAGCCCTAATGATGTAAGTGAAGGCATGGCTTATGCCGAATTCCTTTTTAACATGGTGAACCTTGACTTAAGTGCTTGACTTGAAATTGGCATTGTTCTTCATGCCCTTAATTTTCCTGTACCTTAGCAAAAGAAAACCATTCATATCCAGAACTAGCACTTTAGGGGCTGCAAAGTGAATAGACTTTTTGAGAGTAGATTAGGTGTGGTGCCACACTCTACACTTGTATTTCATCTGGGCATTCATGATATGAGCACTCTTTTGCACAACTGCAAGTGTGCCATGCAGATCACACCCAACAGGTGTAGCTTTGATGGCACTAAGTACATCTCTAACTTTAGGCTACATGTCCAAGGTAAAACATTGTCCTTACAAGCATCCAGGTTCACTACCATGCCTTTCACTCCCCATGGCAACTTCCAAGAATAGTGCGGAACAAAAATCTATGTGCCTTTGGAGGAATCCTCAATACTTCTTAGTTGTTCATTGCTTTGTTGATATGAATCCCTGACTTTCTCTAGTGTGCCATGTGGATCACACCCAATAGCCATAACTTTGATGGCACTGAGTACATCTCCACCTTCATAATTCAAGTCCAAGCCAAAAACTCGGGGGGTTCGCTCTCAATAAAAGGGGTACGTCACTTGCAAGAAAACCCCCCATATACGATCCATGTAGGAGGATAAAACACCCCTATTTAAGCTTATAAGGATACTACCAAAAGTCTACTATGTCCCCCCTTGTCTTAAATCTATGTATTTCTCAATCATTTAGATCATTCCATTAGAACATCGAAATAAAATCCCTTATAGATTATAAGGACTTCAAATATTTGCCAATGGGCTAACATCCATTCTTATTCCCCCCCCCTATTATGGCCTAAAACTAGCCATAGTTTAGGCTTGGTTTATTCATACACTTGGTACATAACAATTACAACTACTCAAATGTGTATGTGTGTGCTCTTTTCTTACATAGCATATAAATTTATAGTAAACTTACCCCCCCCCCAAATGGAATGTCCCCCAACTTAAATTTAATATTGGGCAAAAGTAAAAATGGCCCCCACCCCTAATGTATAAGCTTATGCCTCATCTTTAAAAAAAGCCCTATTATACACTCATGTGATATGATAAGTTGCGCCTTGTGAATCCTCGGGGGCCAAAAACATTGTCCTTGCAAGCGTCTGGGATCACTTCCATGCCCCTTCACTCTCCATGGAAACTTCTAGGAATAGTCTGGAAAAATCTCTATATTAGGACACACGACATTATTTTACAACTACTTGTATAATCAAGGCTACATATTCATCGATGCAGGGTAGGGGGTATGAGAAACATATGTAATGTCAAAGGGCTGCATTACAACGCACAGGAAAACTTTAATGGATAATGGGCTAGAAAGAGAAGACAATATGGAAGAACACAAAATTTCATTGTAAAATATTCTCGGTGGGTTCTTACAAAGGCAAAAGTAGCGAGAGGATGATACAAATTAGGCAAACAACACTGGCTTCCAACTGAAATTGTTAGATATGCTCAATGCCCCACCCTCCTGGTAACCACCAGTGGTCCAAGGTGCTCAAGTTGTAAGGCCCCCATATGAGGAGAAGCCATGTGTGAGCCCAGGACACTGGATGGATCTTGACTTCCATATCAGATGAGGTCTATCAATGAGACTATTGATGGTAGAAAGGTGATTGTGTGAGAGCCCCTTATTCTTGGTACGGCCCCCCATGGTGGGGGTTTGGGGCCGGTCGCCCCAGAGGTGATGGTATAGGGAATATTCCTTGAACATTCCATGGACGACTAGTCGGTTCCACCGACTAGGTTGACTGGTCGGCTCCACCGACTAGGTCAACTGGTCGACTCCATCGACTACGTTGATCCGACTACCACCCTCATAGCTATAAAGAGGTGACTTCCTTAGTCCATTGTATCAGATCAGATCTTCTAGCTAGTAGTTCTTCACCTAGTATCTGTCTAGATCGCCATCTAAGCTCCACTATGGGAGCGCATGGGTGGACAGAGCCATCATCTGTACTACATCAGTATTGAAGGAAAAGCTTGTTCCTCTCCAGTTTGCTGTGTACTCTATATTCTTTGTTCAGTTTCTATTCCATTGCGCCATGTAATTTAAATGGTATCAGAGCCCAGGCGGCTCTAAGGATCGAAGAATAGAAGAGAGGCGAGGGCTTCAATAGCATACGGAGTGATGGCAATAGGAAGCGGCTCAATAGGAAGCAGATCGAGTTCAGCAGCTGCTGTTGCACCAACAATCTAGGCGTTGAGGATTCGCCCACTAGCCTTCACTGAAGGCAACCTAGATGGTACGAACTACACTCTGTGGAAGTTTAAAATTATTGCTATTCTGGATTCATATGAGCTTCTAGAGACAGTATTGGGGAGACCCAGAACCACAAGGAACCCCTGACCTAGCAAATCCAGGGAGTATGATACCTCCCAATGCTGACCTTCTATGAGCTTGGAAACATAGGAATGCAGATGCTCTGTGTGCCCTGGTTACAAGTACTACTGATAGTGTTTTGACCTTGATTCAGCATACATCTAAGGCAACTGTGGCCTGGAACATATTGAAGAATCAGTATGAGACACAGAATTAGACAAGGATCCAGAACCTAGAGAATCAGCTTGCAGCAGAGAAGTTTAATGAAGGAGAGACAGCGGAGGTGTTCATAACCCGAATCAAAAATCTACATGACTAGATGGCTAGTGCTAGGATACAAAAAACTAGTGAAGAGCTAGCTCGGCGGTGTCTTCGGATATGTCCACCAAGGTTTGATGGATTGGTAATTGCTTAACACTCAGGTGAGACCCCAACCATTGTCATTTGAGGAGTTTTGTGCTTTACTTATGGAGGAGGAATTGAGGCTTAAAGCTTGAGATGGAGGCAGCAATGGAGATGCTGCTTTCTCTACCACTACGAAAGGCAAAGGTGGTTCCTCCACCAAAGGTGAATTCTCTACTAGTGGTGACAAAAAGAAGAAGGGTGGCAAGAAGAAGTTTTAGGGAGAATGCTTCTACTGCAAAAAGAAGGGCCATATGATTGCAGATTGCCGGATCAAGAAAGCAGATGAAAAGAATGGTATCTTGAAGAAGACAGATAAGTGAAAGAGACAGCTAACACAATGGAAGCAAAGTTGGATCTATTTCTGGCCATGGAGGAAGAGTGTTCCTCAGTTCAAGAAGCTTTAACCACTGATTCATGGGTGTTGGATAGTGGTGCCTCCCGTCACATGACCCGCAAGAAGGGTCTATATTGTTCCATGCAGCCTCTATAGGAACCCATCAGGCACTGAGCATGGAGTTTTAGATGATAGACTTACGCTTGATGCACTACTATTTGGGGATTGAAGTCTGGCAAGAGCTAGGCAAGATCTTCATCTCTCAGGAAAAATATGCAAGGGAGATCTTGAAGGCATTTGGTATGTCCGAGTACAAGGAGATAGCTACACCTATGGAGGTAAATCCGAGGTTGTCTATGGAGGATGCCTCACCACCAGCAGACATCAAGAGGTACAGGAAATTGGTTGGCAGTCTCATCTATCTGTGCAACACCAGACTGGACATCAGTTTTGCTGTTGGTGTTTTGAGCAGGTTCTCCAATAAGCCCCGCCAATAAGCCCCGGGAGAATCATTGGAATGTAGGGATGTGGGTGCTTAGGTATGTGAAGGGCACTCTTGATTATGGCATCACCTATGGTGCGGGCACTTCCTTGGCTGGTCATTGTGACTCAGATTGGGCTGGAGATGTTGATTCCAGGAAATCAGTTTCTGGATATTGTTTCTCTTTAGGTTCAGATATCTTCTCTTGGATCAGTAAGAAACAACCAACAGTGGCATTGTCTTCTACCGAGGTTGAGTACAAGGTAGCATGTTTTGCTACACGTGAAGCAGTGTGGCTAAGGAGGATCTTATGGCACATGGGAGTGCAAGAGGATGAGGCAACTGTGTTGAGGTGCGACAATCAAAGTTGTATGGCCATTGCTAAAAATCCAGTGTTTCATGCGCGCACAAAACATATAGAGATTCAGTATCACTATGTGCATGATTTGATCGAGGAAGGTGGGATAGTGGAATTGGTCTACTGTCCAATAGAGAAAAATGGAGCAGATATCTTCACCAAGGCACTTGGGAAGGATCAGCTTCAAGGTCATCTTCAAAGCCTCGACACTGGACCGAGAATGTAGTTCACCTACGGGTGGACATTGAGGGAGGGATTTAGATATGCTCAGTGCCCCACCCTCCTAGTAACCACCAGTGGTCCAAGGTGCTCAAGTTGTAAGGCCCCCATATGAGGAGAAGCCATGTGTGAGCCCGGGACTCTGGATGGTGGATCCTAACTTGCATGTCAGATGAGGTCTATCAATGAGACTGTTGATGGTAGGAAGGTGATTGTGTGGGAGCCCCTTATTCTTGCTGGGGCTTGGGGGCCAGCTAGCCCCAAGCTGGGGGGTTCCATGGGGGCCGGTAGCCCCCCTTGGTAGGGGTTCGGGGGTGGGAGCCCCCGAGGCGACGCTTCTAGCTAGTAGCTCTTTACCTAGTATCTGTCTAGATCACCATCTAAGCTCTATTGTGGGAGCGCATGAGTGGACGGAGCCATCATCTGAAGGAAAAGTTTGTTCCTCTCCAGTTTGCTATGTACTCTATATTCTTTGTTCAGTTTCTGTCACTGCACCGTGTAATTTAACAGAAACAACTAGGAAGGCAAACGTTTTTTGGCTTTGGAAGTAGCAGCAACTTCCCTTGCATCTTGGTCATTCTTTGGGCTAGGTTCATTTGTCGTGGTAGTTTCTCTTGCAAGAATAATGAATTAGTAAATAGACACAAGACGCATTCCATCATTACCAAAGCAAAGAAAAGGCCAACTAAATTCACCTCTTCCAAACTTTTGTTTAGTTGTGAGATACATAATGATAAACTATCACACAGTCTACTTGAAAACCAAATTAAAAATATGAATGTAGCTATGTCATTATAGGTAGCTATAGCTATATACACAATCCAACACCATCAAGAGGTACCTACAAAAAGAAATTGGTAGCTACAAAAAAGAGTAGCCCACCATGTGGCAATACCTTCTATTAAATGGTGACCACTACTCTTTAAGTCATAGCTATCTATACACCATGTGGTAGGTACCATACATTAAGTTGTAGCTATCTATCCAGCATGAGGTACCACTGTGTTGTAGTAGCCATCTATCGACCATGTAGTGGACATGAGGTAAATATCTATCTGAGGGAGTAGCTACCACTATGCTCTAGCTATCTGTCCACCATGTAGTAGCTACCATGGTGTTGTAGCCACCATGAAGTAGCTACCACCATGTTCTAGCTATAGAACCACCATGCAATAGAGCTACCATAGTGTTGTAGACACCATCTCTTATCTACTGGACACATTACTCTCATGTCTTTCGAGCCGAACATACTTAAGCACGAGCCACAACATCAATAGAGTTCGTGTCTACCAAAGAACCATGAAGTGTCTCAATGGTCAATCTCAACCTTCCAATTGTGTGCTTCAGTTGGTCCATCTTGCTTGCATCACCTGTCATAGTACTCTCCACTTGCGAGGTAGCATGAGCATATAAAAGTATCCACCACACTACTCTCACCCCCTCGTCATTCACGATGCATATCTGTCTTTTGTGCCTCAAGTGCCTTCGTTGCTTTATTTTGTTCTAATAGTGCTAAGGAATGCATTTTGGAAACTTGTACTAGCACACTATCCAAGTCTGCAAAAAGGGACGACATCATACATTTTCTTCTTCGACCCTTGCAAATTTAGCCCCGTGGGTGTATCCCCTACCTCGGCTGGCACAACCTTCGCCATTCGATGAGAGTTTGGAGGTGCCTCCATAGAGTGGAAAGTTTCCCACCTTTGTTGCTTCTGCATTAGCTTGCTTGGGTTTCTTGCAATTACGCTCTTAGTGAAAGCTGCCCAATCAATTGGCCCCCTTAGGTGTTCAAAGAGAAAACCCCTTACAAATGATTTTGTGACTTCTAAACCATAATTTCGAGGAGGTTCTTGGTATATAGATGTAATTAAAGTATAGAACCTTGCCCAAAACTTTGGCCTCATTGTCCTACACTTAACCTTGGAACCTCTCTTAGGCCCAACCTCGAAACAAACCAGCTGATCCTGTGTAGTGAAATCATCCTTGCCAAGGAGTCATGCATCCTGGCCACTATCGTAGAGGTTGTATACCTCATGCGCTTGGGATTTAGTCATGCAGAAGAGCTTTTCCTCTCGAATTCCATGAATAGAGGATGCAACTAATTCATCTGCTTAAAGACACAATGGGGAAACAAAGACGTACTCAATTAACCTTGAATGTACTTAGATAAAGTAGAAACTGGAAAACAAAAGAAAAATGAATCAAAGGAACTGCCAAATCCTTGTTATTGACTATTTAATTAGAAACAATGGCTTCAAGCATATGACATCAATCTGAGCCTCAAGTAATTCAACAATTGCTCATGGCTTTCAGGTATTGTGAAATGCCATAATCGCTGCTCTAGCTTTGCTCCAACAACTTGGAGCACCTATTGAATGCCACCACACACTCCTTGAATGGCAAGACAGGGACAACGTTGCACAATTGGGAAGGCTTCAATGACACCCTTGCACAGCTGGGACTAAACATACAATCCATATATGGAGAAAAAAGCACGCTGTGAGACCATGCATCTAACCTTACATGCATATACTTTGAAAGAAAACACGATCTTGAACGAAATAAATCGGCACAACGTGCAAAAAAATTTAGAAACCTCATTGGAGGAGCTGGATTCTCAACCTCGTGCACTCTCAATGATGTTCCTTTCTTTTTTTTTGCTGAAGGAGACGGTGACGGTGATGGGGAAGGTGAAGGTGGAGTCGTTGCCTTCCATTTTTGGAAGATGAAGGTGTACCCGATAGTCTTCTTTTCTTTAGCTGGCCAGAAGGGGGAAATACCTTTTGTTTCGTGTGGTCTGGGGATGAAAGAGGAGTCGAGGATGAGGAATCAATGGGTTCAGGAGAGAGAGAGAGAGAGCATTTTCTCAACGTTGGACGTTTTGAAATCAATGCGACCACTTTCAAGAGGGAGAGTGGAAGGAGGAGGGAGAGGGTTTCTCCCTCTTGCACATTTTATGATGCCTCGGCTGTGTGTAGTAGAGGTGAGCCTCCAACAACAGAATGATAGAACTAAAACTAACAACCATAATTGAGTCCAAGGAATTTGTAGAGTTCCATTAAAATTGGCACCAACTACCAATTAGTAAGTATGGTAGCAAGCCATCCTATAACCCATACAGAAAGTGCTGGCTAGTGTACCCCCCAATCATGCTTACACCCATGAATGAAATCCCAAAAACAGGGGGTTAGTCCATCTTCCCCCGAGCACTTCTGAGGTGGGAAGGCCTTAAGAGCCTCTCAGAGCTTTTTGTTAGTAAATGGTACCTCCACCTACATACTCATGCTTTGAGAGACCACTGAAGATATGTGGGCTCATACAACCTCTCGAGCCATGAGAACCTATGAGGACTCCGCCTCAGCTTGAAACAAGCACTGGTAGAAGTTTGTGGTCATCTCAATAATTTCTTGCGGGTCGGAGAGCGAGGAATCTGCCCCACTCTCATTCCCCAATCGTAAGCTAAGTCCTTGCGCACCTAGGACTTGTGGTCTGAAAGTAATAACTGGTAATCTTGTCTCCTTGTTGCACCCACTGTGCCGTGGTGGAGTGATAATAGAACTATGCTATGCAAAACTATGTGGCTTGGAGGTCAAGCCGTGCACACTTGTATTGATTTGCAAGCCATTATGAGACAAAGTCCTACTCCTTGAGTGTTATGGAAGCCAAATCCCACCTCAATGCCCCTCTTATGCCTGCAGTGCTTGACATCGCCTAAGATCTTGATGTCACCTGAGAGCCTGGGTCTAAAGCTCCTTGCTGCTCCTTTGGATGATGTCCACTACTCGAGCTATCCCACCCCTTTTTTGGAGGCCTATTTCGCTGCTGCCAAAATCTCTGCTGTGGCCTACTGCACCTCCTCCTGTTGTAAAAGCGAGTCAAGGATGCGAACCTCCTTTTGTGGGAGTCCACGACGAGGCTACTCAGTGGGCCCCCCCCTATGCATGGCCCAGTCTCCACATAGAACCTGTCTAAGCCCTCAAAGAAAAAACGAAGGCTACCTAAAAGCCTGGACAACTACGAATCATGGCTTGGGTACCTGCCACTAATGGTGAACATGAACTGCTCCCACACAATGTGCTTTGTTGCAAGCATAATGGCAAAATGTGCTCCCCTTGCTTATCCTCCTCAGACTCAAGGTGTTGAGGTCTCCTCCAGCAACCCATAAATCTTGTGACAAGCAGGGGCATACGCATTTAGGATGCCTACCTTGGAATCCCTAGACTAAAGACCCATCCATACTACTCTCTTGGTGATGAGCTCACCCTGGTTGTAAACCTTTGGGGCAACCACCAGTGAAACAAATATGCATACCCCGCCAGTCCTACCAACCGTGGGGGACTAGACCTCAGAGCCTCTCTTTGGGAGCAGGTCGCGGTGGTGACTGATATGTGATGGTGAACAGTGAAAACATATGCTCATGGATCAAGAGAAAGTCCATTGTCTGTCCTACCAAAGACCTCTATCATGTAGAGGCCAAACAAAGTTGGTGACAACAGACAACCCTGTTTGACCCCGATTGTACTCATGATGTCTTCCGTCCATCCGACTGAGCAAAGAAGCAATAAACCCTCTGACACTTCGTGTTGTAGCCTCTCAATGACACCTCAAAGTGTGAGGATGTGATCAAGAGTTGCATGATCAGTGCGAACGCCTGCCTGTGCAACATCTTTGCGTCTCGCGCTTTGCGAACTGGCTAACTTGGGTGTGGAGCATTGAGGAGGCATAGTATCTTGGACATGAAATGCCCAATCATGATGGTCTTGTACTTTTTGGGGCTCAGGGGATCCCCAAATCAATGATCAAATCGATTGCCACACACAGATGAATGACTCAAACTGATTGAAATCGATGCTATAGACTGTCCTATAAAAATGCAACTATTGTTAACTTAGAAGGAGAGATAGGAGCAACTCTGTCTTAAGTTGAGACGAGCTCAGATTTCTGCTTCCAAAGAAAATGAGATCTCTTTGGGTATGGTGCTGCTGTGGGGCGTTGCTGCTTCTTGGTGTGACAAGATTCTTCTCAAGTCTCTGCCTTCAAGGTATCTTTCGTTCACAGCGAACTTGCCGACTAATCGGCTTAAAGGTAGACGAGTCTTTACAGGTTCCAATGGCGAAAGCACTCTTCACAACAGCCCATTCTCATCACGGAAACAGAACTTTGATCTCCAAGAACATAGCAGGCATGAATTGGTGCACCCATCCAAAAAGCTTGAAACGCAATTGTGCGCTGGATCATGGAGGGAAATCCTCGATCGTCTGGACGGATCCGAAACACAGTTGGGTTCTCACGTATATGCTTTTCTCTTGACGTGCTGTGGGGATGCAAAGGCTCTCTGGGACGGCAAGCGCGTACACGAACATATCATCAAGAGTGGATTTGAGCAGAATTTATTTTTGGGAAATCGGCTTCTGCGAATGTATGAAGATTGTGGAGCCTTGGAGCATATACGTGCCCTGTTTGCCAAAATGCACCAGCGGGATCTTTTCTCTTGGGATCTGATGATGAGGGCCAGTTCCCGCCATGGGCAGGCAAACGAGATCTTTCAACTCTACGAACAAATGCAGGAGGAAGGGCTGATGGCTGGCAAGTCCACTATTTTAATCGTTCTCTCTGTATCTGCAGCCTATCCATCAGGAGTCAAAGGCAAGCAGATGCTTGTTCGCATCACAAGCAGCGGATTTGAGACAGACGTTATTGTGGGTACTGCCCTTGTCAGTATGTACAGTAAATGTGGCAGCCTAGAAGAAGCAAGGAGGCTCTTTGACAAAATGCCTCACAGGGACACAGTCTCATGGAATGCAATGATTGCTGCCTATGTGCAGCATGGGCAGAGCAAGAATGCATTCCAACTGTTTGAGCAAATGCAGCTAAGAGGAGTAACAGCAGACAAGGTTACATTCACCAGCATACTTTCTGCATGTGCGAGTCAGATGGCCCTTGCTGAAGGCAAAAAAATGCATCGACACATAGTGGAAGCTGGATTTGAGTTGGATGTTGTTGTAGGGACAGCTCTTGTCAACATGTATAGCAAATGCAGCAGCCTGCTGGATACCTGCAGCGTGTTCAACATTATACCTGAGCCGAACAGTGTTACCTTTGTAAGCGTTCTTTCTGCATGTGCAAGCCATACAGCCATAGAGGAAGGCAAACGATTGCATAATTTTTTTATAAGCAGTGGATATGAGTTGGATGTGGTTGTGGGTACTGCCCTTGTCAGCATGTATGGCAAATGTGGCAACTTGGAGGATGCATCAATAATGTTTCACAAAATGCCAGAGCAGAACATAATCTCTTGGAATGCTATGATTGCAGCATATGTTCAGCAGGGGCAGTCCAAAAAGGCCATCCAACTTTCAATGCAGATGCAGAGGGAAGCAGTGGTCCCAAATAAAGCTACCTTTGTCAGCATTCTGGAGGCATGCGCCCAAAAGAGATTCCTAGTTAAAGGCAGGCAAATGCATGCTTGCATTTTGGGGGCTGGATTTGAGCAAGATGTTGTTGTACGGACTGCCCTTGTTCACATGTATGCCAAGCATGGCAACTTAGAAGATGCACGGCGACTGTTTGACACCATGTCTCAGCAGGATGTGGCATTGTGGAATGCCATGATTGCAGGATATTGTCAGCATGAGCTGGGCAAGGAAGCGTTTAAACTTTTCAAACAAATGCAACAGGAAGTGGTGATGCCTGACAAGATCACATATGTCAACATGCTGTCTGCAAGCGCAAGCCAGCCTATCTTGAGCGAAGGTAAGACAATGCATGCCCAACTTGCGTGCTGCGGATTCGAGTTGGATCTTACTGTGGGAAATGCCCTTGTTAGCATGTACGGCAAGTGTGGTGACCTGGAGGAGGCAATGAATGTATTTGACAAAATGCATGTATGGGATAGGGTCACCTTCATTGGCATTCTTTCAGCTTGTGGCAGTCAGGCAGCCCTGGTTATAGGAAAGCAAATTCATGCTCACATTGAAAGCTGTGGTTTCAAATTAGATGTTGCACTTGGAAATGCTCTTGTCAGCATGTATGGCAAGTGCGGGAGGCTAGAGTGTGCCAGAAGGACGTTTGACAAGATGCCTGAACGAGATGTTGTCTCATGGACTGCCATGATTGCGGTCTATGCACAGCATGGACATGGAAAATATGCTCTTCGATTTTTTCAAGAAATGCAACAGGATAAAGTAATGCCAAATGCAGTAACGTTTGTCACTATTCTCACTGCTTGCAGCCATGCAGGGCTAGTGGATGAGGCTTGCATTCACTTCACTTCCATGATTCATGATCATGGCATTGCACCGAATGTGGATCATTGTAACTGTATGATAGATATACTTGGGAGGGCAGGTAGGTTAGAAGAGGCGGAGAACTTGATGAATAGCATCCAACCTACCGTTGTGTCTTGGATTACCTTACTTGGTGCCTGCAGATATCAAACGGATGTTGAACGAGGGGAACGTGTTGCAATGCATGTGTTCAATATGGATCCAGAAACTACTGCACCATATGTAATACTATCAAACATGTACTTTGCTGCTGGCAGGGAGGATGATGCATTGCAGATAATGAAAAGAATGAGGAATAAGGGTATAGAGAAGCAGTCAGGCTATAGCTCAATTGAGGTTAATGGCAAGGTACACAATTTTCTTGCGGATGATCAGACACATCCTCAAAAGGAATTCATTTATGCTGAGTTGCAAAGGTTGAGTAAGTTTGTGGAGGACCCTGCCATGAATTCAATTATTCATGGATCAGAAAAAAGGGTAGACATGTTATGTGGTCATAGTGTGAGGCTGGCCATTGCTTTTGGGCTGATCAGCACTCCCAGTGGGACTCCTCTAGTAATCACAAAGGATCTTCCATTGTGTCCTGATTGTCATACAGTAACCAAGTTTATCTCCAAGGTTGTACATAGAAACATCATTGTGAGGGATGCTGATTATTTGCATCACATTAAGGATGGTCTTTGCTCATGTGCAGATTATTGATGAAACCTTCAAAGCTATCTATTTGCTATGCCCTTCAGTATCTCACTTGGCGCGAATGCAAAAAGTAGGGCTTGAGCTTGCAAAAAACGTGATGCATTAGTACCATGGAGTAATCTATAGCTATACGTAAAGTAGAGTTTCTTTATAAAATTCTGTTCAGTCATTCTTATAAGTGAAAGCTTGCTACTGAACACAGTGACATAACTACTTCTGGTGTCAGCATAATCCTAATTTTAGGTTTGTGGCGAAGTAGTGTGCTAGTTAGAAAAGCTTAGTGCAGGTTCTTGCAAGCACTTGGAAGACTAGGTTAGGACGACTTTAGCATAGATGATAGGACAGTTGCATTTTTGGAATTCTCTACCCTTTGGATCTGCAACTGTCTCAAGACATATATATGTTCATATTTCATATATGTTCACGAAGCGCTGTCTGAGTTAAATAATTTGTCACACTATTTGGACAAGTGGAGCCATGTACTGAGGGTGCCCCAACCCTCAGCCTCCAAGCCACTCCAAGAGTCCTCATCCCCTTAAAAAGGATCCCGGGTAATGCTTTATATGGCCTCCACATTTGGTCCCCACTTTGTATGTGGGATTTAATTAAGCCTATTGTACAATTGCCACGTGTCATTGAGGGGTGAAGTTCCATTTAGCCCTTCTTCTTTGTTAATACTTGCACCATCCATGCATTCATGATTGCACACACTCCAACATAATCAATGTTCATCTGTAGCTGTACATCTGGAAAGGATTAAGAGTACTTTCTTACAATTTGGGAGTAGCAATTCAGCTAAGTTCCATGCTCTGTGATAGCCTGTATGGTTTATTGTGTGGCGTGTAAAGAATATAACCAGGGCTCTTGAGAACAACAGTTTCGCAAGAGAGCCTGCTGTAATCAATGTTTTCCCTGGAAGGTGCTGATTTGAATTCTAGTTCATTCCCTCTATGTACTTTCTTGGCTCTCCTTTGCTGTATTCTCATTGGCAAAACCAACTTTGTCCCTTGGAGCCATCTTTTTCCCAGTCCTCATATTAATCATGATGTGTTGCACATCAATGAAACCATAGAAGACATGAAAAAGTTTGAAGCTATCTAGATCCCTGGTTACATTCTTTACACGTCACCCAATAAACCATACAGGTTATCACACAGCATGGAACTTAGCTGAATTGCTACTTCCAATCAGCGTTAGCCCACGAGGTGATGATGGTTGAGAAGCATGCCTTTGAAATAAGCCATAACACTATATCACACCAGGAAACATGAGGAGAATCGTGAAGGTAGTACGCCAAGAACAAACCACCAAACCATACAAGCAGTCCCAAAAACAATGGTGGAGGGCCTTTGCGGCGACATGCAAAAGCAGTCTGGTTGATTTCAATTGTCTTTAGTGAGGGCAACAGCTATAATGACATAAACATGAAAGATGAGCACCCTGAGCATGTTTGTGAGTCTGACAGCTAGTCTATGTTTTTATTTATGCAATTATGCTCAATAGCACATGTAGGATTGTTGGGATGAAAATGATCCACATAGAAAACATGACAAGCCATCCTCCAAGTGCAAATGTGCCATTCCAAAGTGCAAGGTCAAGTGGACGCCACATGAGACTGCAATGTTCCAACTTATGGTAAGGAAGCTGCTTCCAAGGTTGATCTTTGGGTTCAAATTTGATTAGTACCTTGCAAAGAGGATCTTGTCCCTGCATCTTAGAACGAGTTGTTACAAGTC